>NC_054537.1:1239038-1529038 GCF_017654505.1 Polyodon spathula
AAGGTGCGTTTACACTAGCACAAATATTCCAGAACCAGCAGACAAGAAGTCATATTCTGGAATATTTCAGCAGTGTAAAGGCTACCAAATGCTTTCCGGAATCCATCCTCTTATCCTCTCAAAAGTTGAGTTTGTATTCTGGACTGAGGACAAAAGGATGGATTCCAATATATTTTGCTATAGTATAAACATGCTGAGGAAATATTCTGGCAAGATTGGAGATAATACCCAATGGGCACTGAACGCCAACCAGCAATGTCATCACAGTGCTGCCTTCCCATAATTCAAAACACAAACAAGAAAACATTTTCAATTTCCAAGTCGTACCATCTAAATAAACAAAGTGTTACTTATTTCTGTACATTTTTATAACACTTAGTGGTATGTTTGGCATGTCTGTTTTTATAACAGTTAGTGATATGTTTGGTATGTCTGTTTTTTAAGTGCATTTGCTTTTACATTTTTCAATGTGTGGACGGGAGGTCTGTGTAACTCTTATCGGTTAAATTTTTAGAATGTTTCCGGAAAATTTTTAGAACGTTTGCTGTTCTAAATATTAGTTTTGTTTTTCTACATGCGCTAGCAATACATTTTTACAATGGCAACGTGCCTTTTTAAGTTATTGTAGTTTACAGTAATAAAACATAGCATTGTGTAATAGTGTATTGAGGTAAATGCAAAGTATAGACATGCGAAAAGAATAAATTACAAAATGAGTACTTGTACAGTATTTAAAAAAAAAAACAAAACTTTTGAAACAAAGGTTTTTATGTACAGCTGTTTCTGATTAATTCTTTGGAACCTCATTCTAAGAGGCCAATTTAGTAAAGATGTGCCATTGCTTAATTCATACCAAATAGCTTTATTGTGACAAATGTGAATGCATTGTTATGATAGAATTTAAGCTGAAATATTATAGAAGCTGCTAGAGGCACAACGTACCATCACTGGCATGTTGGAGGCATGGGTTTGTCTGCAGGACAGTCAGGCACTTCCAGAGACTTGCTGCCAGCTGTGTTTTGTTTACAGGGAATCGCAGCATCTCGATGATTAGCCAGAATGTATGGGTCTTTGTGAAGGAGAACAAAGGGAAAGAGGAACAAAGGAAACCTTGTGAGTAAAAAATCCATTGACCACCATGTGTGGAACCAGCATCTTGGTTTTAGCAATTAGAGTAATGTTTACTTAGGGGATTGCAAATCCCTCCACAGTATACAGAGGGTGTGTGATGTTTCTGCAGCTAGACATTTCTTTATAGTAGGAGCAGTGTGACCATGTCTATAGGCAATTTAATTTTATTAGCTGTGTTTTTGCCACAGTCCTATTTAGCATATTAGTGCTCATTTTGTTGACATTATGGTTTGGGTATACACACCTGTGAACTGAAGTCATGTGGATTTGCTTTTGTTCTTCCGCACCCTCAAGAGTTACAATTGCTGGCACCCTGTAAATGAACCCAAGAAAACTTGTAAATATTTTATAAATAAATCTTGGGCGCCAGTGATTTACATAAGCATAATGACATATATTCCACAAAGACTTTAGCTGTTTTGCTTTTAAAAGGCGAACAGGTTTTTATTTTTGTGATATTTGCTATGATTGATTCAGAGTGTGGCAATATAAACATTTACAGCCATCAGTGGTATTTAGTTTTATTTTGTTATCAGTTAATTCCAGTACCACCTTGTCTGAACTGCATAGGTATTTGGAGTGGAAATGTTGCGAATAGCTTGAAGCGCACAATAAATAAGGAAAGTTTATTTAGTGAAGACTGAAACTCTTATGAGGCAATATCCCAGACTTCTGCTTTCCTGTCCAGCAGACTGGAACTCAGTAAGTAAACAGACCTCCCAGAACACCTGTTTGTACTGGACATTAGTTGCAAAAATTGACTCTTGCTACAGAATATCCTATCCAAAATAAACTCAGAAAACTAAGACTACTGATTTCAATAGATCCAGTTTAAAACAAGTTCATTTTTTTTTAATTTTGAAGAAAATGCCCAATGCAACCAACCTAAGTTGGAATTTACTATGTCACAACTTTTAGTCAGTGGAAAAATGTGTCTGTTTAAGTCACTTGAGCGCTTTCCTCCAGCACCAAATGTGGTGTGGTAAAATGTGTCCAGGCAAATCAAATGAGGCATCCTAAATCATCTGTTAAGGCTTTTGATATAATAATCTTAAAAAAAAAGATTTAGAATATAATCAGATTTTATTTTAATGCTAAATCATATCTTAAATTAATCTAATATTGTGTAGTTTTTATTTGTTAAGGCTTTTACATAATACTAAATATTTATTTTTTAAACAGTTTTGAAATAAATTTGTACCCAAATTTAAAAAAGTGTATTATTTATATTATTTTATATCAGTGAAGTGACTAATGTATGACTTGCCACCACACGTAATTTACCTTGACACTATCCTAAAGAGTGCAATCCTATTCTAAAAGCTCAGTACTAGGTTGGTCAGGCACACTAAACACTCTTATCCACCTATTTAAAACAAACAGTGTTAGCATATTCTATCTACATAAGACATCTATTTTTCAGGCAGAGAATAGTGCTTATCGTCGTCGTGAGGAGTAATTGATTCAGAGCAGTCAGGTGAGGTCAAGTAGGTAAGAGAGTTTTCAGGCTCTATTTGGGATTCAGACAGAAAAGGTCAGAAGCTCAGGTTGAGATCAAAGATTTAGAACAATTTAGTGGAGTTTGACTCTGTTATTTTTTGTCTGACAGCTGCCAACTCCTTTTAATTGACGTCACTGTATCCACTCGTGCTGTGTGATTACAATGTGTTTGAAAACTGATATACCTGCAACGCGTTACTGAAATCATACTAAAAAATGTATATAATGTGTTAGCGTGATTTATATGAGTAATATGTGTTTCAACACCTTAACAAGAATAATGCATTTAGCAAGCTGACACTTCTAAATGTTTCTAATTACTTTTTAATCCTATCCTGGTTAAACATCATAATTTGATCATTGCGCCAGGACAGTTAGCAAAAAGTACACTATTTGGTAATTCTCAGAAGATCACCAGACCGCAGAAGTAAGGTCGTTATGTTGCAAGTCCAAGAAACACCATGGTTTTAGTTAACAGAAGGTTAATTACATTGTAATTTGTAAGCAACACATCACCTGATCAGTTCACTAAAAGTTCAATATGTGGTAATTCTAAGAAAAAAAATATTATTAAGAGCAAATGCAGGTCCCTCTTCAAGTCAAGATAGACTCCATCTTCTTCCGTCTTCTCTGACTGAGATCTTTACATTCGGTTCCCATCTCCTCCAATGAAGGTAGCAGAACTGGCTTTGACCTGCAGTATTTAGCATCACAGGTATGCTGTACCAGTTCTGGCAGACCCTGGTAATGTACTGAAACTTCCTCTGTAATCTCTACATTTGATACATTCTGGGATTTCAGCTTCTGCCCATTCTGCGTGATTTCTGCACTTAACACAAGTTACCCGCACTATATCTTTTCCATCAGGAATATGTAATTCTAGTAGAGGCATGTTCTCATCTAAGGCTTTACAATTGTCCTTAGAGTTTCCATTTCTTTTCTGACATCTGTCACAGTTACAATCTTTTCTTCTCTGAGGGGCTTTCTTCCTGGAATATATTATCCTTAGCCCATGTATTTCACACACAAATAACAATGTATTTTATTTTAGTTACACATTTTTTGGAGCAACAGTCAACAGTGGAAGCCACTTTATCTATGTGATACAAAGAAAGAGTAATTGGATTTTATATGATGGTTAAAGGAAGACTTCCAGATAATTGAAAAAAAACTCAATCTGAATCTCCATTGAATGCTCTGTTCATAATATTGTCTCACTTCCATAATGCCATACTTTAGAATCATAATTACAGCCAGTTGATATTTCCACCACTAAATCAGACAAAGATCCTATGTGAACACCAGTGCCTATTTTGTATATTTTCCACCTCTGACCAGGCTTAAGGACCTTAATTAGCTCCATGACAGCATGCAAGTAGTACCCTTATCCAATGAATATTACTCATTGAAATACTATTGGAAAAGCGCTGAAAATACCACACCAGAGAGTGCACATTATACTGCAGAAGTACATAAAGAAAAAAAACAAGAAAAGAAGCAATTTAAAAGGCAGAGGGAGAAAAATAATCATCAGAGATCGACAAGACCATGCCATTGTTGCCAAGGTTAGAAGAAACAGAAAAGTGAGTGCTTCAAACATTGTGCAGGAGCTAGGTGAAGAACAAGGGTTTAAGTTGTCAGCACAAACAGTAAGAAATGGAGTGAAGAGAAGGGGTTTAATGGAAAGAATGCTGTCAACAAGAAGAAAAGGTTTGCTTTGCTTTTGCCAAAAAATACCACCACAAGCCAGACGCTTTTTTCAGCAAAGACATTTGGTCAGATGAATCCAAATGTAATTTGTTTGGCTCAGATAAAAAGAGTGATGATGTGGAGAAAGCTATCAGAAGAACTTAAAAATTAGTCTCAAAAACCCACCATGAAACATGGTAGCTTCAGGTGTTGTACTAATAGAAGGCAAGGTGAATGGAGAAATGTACCCCTGTAGAGTTCTCTCTTGCCTTTTTTCAATGAATAGAATTTAATAGAGAATAAAAACAAACAAAGCTAACTGATAGATCGGGAAATTTATATATATATATATATATATTATATATATAGAATGATATATAATCACGCAAGTGCGCAAAACCCCGGGTACTATATATATATATATATATATATTTTCAAAACTCACAAACATAACGGGTTTCTCTTGCATCACAGCACTGATAAGGTTAGACAAGTTAGTTATTTACTATAGAGCAGACCATGTGTTCAAACCCATGTTTAATGTGTGTTGGTTTATGAAATGCGGTGTAGTTTCAAATTAACTGTTATGAATTTTGATATGCACTTCTTAATGCACTTCTATAACGGTACTTATTGGTCATTGCTTACGCCCCGGCAACCCCCTGTTATTTAGTAAATGAGCCACTGGTTTCAGTTTGTGTTTAGTTAAAGAACTCTGCAATGATTTGTTTCCATGTTTCCCGTCCATTATTAATATATAAATAAAATAAAATAAGATAAAATAAAGCACCTTCAAATACAAAAGCCTTGTGGGTTTCAGTACTTGAAGAACAAAGTATTTTTGCCTAGCCTTTATTCCCTCGTGTAGTTTCCTGAAGAACTCCCTGGCTTCATGCACACTTTCCCATTGAACATATCCCTTTTAACCATCTGAAACCAATTTCACTGGGTTTGATTGCAGGCTTACACCCCCGACAGTGCGAACTGCGTCGGACCCAACAAAAACCCCCTAGCGATGTACCCGCAGAGGGGGTCTTTTCGTCCCCTTTAAAAAAAAAGATAAAAGAGCTAAAAAAAAGAAAGAAAGCCCACGGAGAGATGAAAGGAAAGATGATTTCTTTCTTTCTCTTAAACTATTCCTTAGATGCCCCAGATGAAAGGGATAGAAAAGAAACGAGAGAACGACCAAGAAAAGGATGACAAGCCAAGAATTAAGATGGATAAGAGAATGTAAAGAGGACAGAGAGATTTCTACACTGACTACAGCCCGGCAGCAGCCCAGAGCAGGATAGCCTTTATGGGAGTTAGAGCTGAACTTCGGCAGAACGGCGCGGATTCCTCTTCAATCTACCCGGCAGTCTTGAAGGTCGCCCACAGGGGCGAAAAGCTGTCCTTTGATTCATCAGGAGAAGTGGAGGACTTCTTAGCTGGCTTGGATTCTTAGACTTCTGGGGCTTCGTTCACTCAAAAATCCTTGCAGTTCCGACCCAATATTCTTGAGGAGGTCCCCATGAAAGACCCATAAGGAGGAAAGAACAGGATAAGAATCGTTCTATCCTGAAGACCAAAGTGGACGGTACTGTATAGCACTGTATTCCGTGCTGTACTTTTTAAAAATTTTTTATCTACAATACCTGTTTTTACACCTATTTTTGTCCTGAACACAAGGAGACAACTTTAGAGTTTTTCTCCTTTTTTTCTTCTTCTTTCTCTCCTCCACGGAGGCTAGACGTTTCGGTTGTGTTTTTACTACAACATTACGAAACAAAACTAAATATTGTAGGATACTGTCTTTGAATAACTGATGCAATGCTGACTGTGTTTCACATAGTTAAGTGGTGGTAATCTAAAACGCTTTGATTTACTATTATTATTGTGCAATATTAGAAGACATGATCCTGAGGAACACTTTAGAATAACTGATGCAGTTTTTCTTTTTTTTCCTCTTTCCAGTTAATTGCAGTGTTTTGAAGAATCCGTATGCTTTCTTGATACACTAGTTCAATAAGTTGTTTTATTTTGTGATCAAGACATGTGTATAAAGGACAATCACTATTGGCACGCTATATAAGCCTGTCAGCATTTTAGATCACGTTTTTGTATTTCACACGCTGCAGTGGAAACAGAATGACCAGCCTGCATTGATATTTGTTTAAGTCTATTAACAATTATATATATGGCGCACACAAAATCCAATGGCCAGATATTATACATACTTCTCACCTTACCATAAGACATTTTCAAGGATCAATTATATTCTTTCCTCCTCTGAACTAAACCCTTTAGCTGGGAACGTAGAGTTTCTTCTTTGTAGTCTTTCAGATCACAATGCAATTTTAACCACATTCAGTTTAGCATCGATCCAGGGTAAACCGTCCAGGTGGCGATTCAATATTACACTTCTTCAAAATGACGAATTTATCTCACAACTTAAACCAATACATATTGAATTTATTAACATTAACAAGGATTCGGTTTCTGATCCAGCACTGGTCTGGGCAGCTATCAAAGGTTTTGTACGCAACAATGCGATTTGGTTTTCCTCTCATCTTAGAAAATCTAAATTACAATTAATTTCCCAATTAGAGCTAAGTTGCAGTAAACTGGAAAAGGCTCTGAAATTTAATTACACCAGGGATACTGAACTTAAATTAAAGGCGGAAAAGGCAGAACTAAATAATCTATTAAGGCAGCGAGTTCAGTTTTTTATGCATATCAAGTATTACTCTGAAGGAAGTCGACCAAGCCGCCTCCTTGCTGTAACTCTTAAGCGTCAAGAAGGCAGATGTAATATTCAATCAATTAACTTCCCAGTGAAAGGCCCGAGCTCAAATCCAAAAGATAACAACAAAACATTTTAATCATTTCTCGCAAAATTATACTCCTCCGATAAACAGCCCTCCCCTGGCCACTGCCAAGACTTCCTATAGGATTTGAATATTCCGAATATCTCTGCAGAGGAGTCAAAGCAGCTAGATTCTCCAATCTCAATAGATGAATTACATCAAGCTGTAAAAACCACTAAAAAAGGCAGCTCTCCTGGGATCGACGGTTTGCCAGCTGAACTATATCTAGCATTGTGGGATACGCCGATGACATACTTTTATATGTGTCCGATTTAGAGCGCTCTCTTCCAAATATACTTAAGATTTTTGTAGATTTTGGTTTAATAGCTGGTTATAAAATGAACTGATCAAAATCAGTGTTATGTTACTTAATGCAGAGGCAGGCAGAGTTAATATCACCCCATCATTCCAATCTCACATCAAGCAACTTGTTAATATCCCCCATCATTCCAATCTCACATCAAGCAACTTGTTAATATCCCCCATCATTCCAATCTCACATCTCAACTTGATAATTAGGGGGTAGTCAGGTTAGAGGTGTAGTTCGTTGAACACATTATGGGGGGTAGTAAGGTAAGTGTGTACAAGCAACTTGATAATATCCCCCATCATTCCAATCTCACATCAAGCAACTTGTTAATATCCCCCATCATTCCATTCTCACATCAACCAACTTGTTAATATCCCCCCATCATTCCAATCTCACATCAAGCAACTTGTTAATATCCCCCATCATTCCAATCTCACATCAAGCAACTTGTTAATATCCCCCATCATTCCCATCTCACATCAAGCAACTTGTTAATATCCCCCATCATTCCAATCTCACATCAAAGAACTTGATAATATCCCCCATCTTTCCAATCTCACATCAAGCAACTTGTTAATATCCCCCATCATTCCATCTCACATCAAGCAACTTGTTAATATCCCCCATCATTCCCAATCATATCCCCCATTCCAATCTCACATCAAGCAACTTGATAATATCCCCCATCATTCCAATCTCACATCAAGCAACTTGTTAATATCCCCCATCATTCCAATCTCACATCAAGCAACTTGTTAATATCCCCCATCATTCCAATCTCACATCAATCAACTTGTTAATATCCCCCATCATTCCAATCTCACATCAATCAACTTGTTAATATCCCCCATCATTCCAATCTCACATCAATCAACTTGTTAATATCCCCCATCATTCCAAGCTCACATCCATCAACTTGATAATATCCCCCATCATTCCAATCTCACATCCAGCAACTTGTTAATATCCCCCATCATTCCAATCTCACATCAATCAACTTGTTAATATCCCCCATCATTCCAATCTCACATCAATCAACTTGTTAATATCCCCCATCATTCCAATCTCACATCAATCAACTTGTTAATATCCCCCATCATTCCAATCTCACATCAATCAACTTGTTAATATCCCCCATCATTCCAATCTCACATCAAGCAACTTGTTAATATCCCCCATCATTCCAATCTCACATCCAGCAACTTGATAATATCCCCCATCATTCCAATCTCACATCCAGCAACTTGATAATATCCCCCATCATTCCAATCTCACATCCAGCAACTTGATAATATCCCCCATCATTCCAATCTCACATCAAGCAACTTGTTAATATCCCCCATCTTTCCAATCTAACATCAAGCAACTTGTTAATATCCCCCACCATTCCAATCTCACATCAATCAACTTGTTAATATCCCCCATCATTCCAATCTCACATCAAGCAACTTGTTAATATCCCCCATCATTCCAATCTCACATCAAGCAACTTGTTAATATCCCCCATCATTCCAATCTCACATCAATCAACTTGTTAATATCCCCCATCATTCCAATCTCACATCAAGCAACTTGTTAATATCCCCCATCATTCCAATCTCACATCAAGCAACTTGTTAATATCACCCCATCATTCCAATCTCACATCAAGCAACTTGATAATATCCCCCATCATTCCAATCTCACATCAAGCAACTTGATAATATCCCCCATCATTCCAATCTCACATCCAGCAACTTGATAATATCCCCCATCATTCCAATCTCACATCCAGCAACTTGATAATATCCCCCATCATTCCAATCTCACATCAAGCAACTTGTTAATATCCCCCATCATTCCAGCCTCACATCAAGCAACTTGTTAAGATCCCCCATCATTCCAATCTCACATCAAGCAACTTGTTAATATCCCCCATCATTCCAATCTCACATCAAGCAACTTGTTAATATCCCCCATCATTCCAATCTCACATCAAGCAACTTGATAATATCCCCCATCATTCCATCAAGCTCACATCACATCAACTTGTTAATATCCCCCATCATTCCAATCTCACATCAAGCAACTTGATAATATCCCCCATCATTCCAATCTCACATCAATCAACTTGTTAATATCCCCCATCATTCCAATCTCACATCAAGCAACTTGTTAATATCCCCCATCATTCCAATCTCACATCAAGCAACTTGTTAATATCCCCCATCATTCCAATCTCACATCAAGCAACTTGTTAATATCCCCCATCATTCCAATCTCACATCAATCAACTTGTTAATATCCCCCATCATTCCAATCTCACATCAATCAACTTGTTAATATCCCCCATCATTCCAATCTCACATCAAGCAACTTGTTAATATCCCCCATCATTCCAATCTCACATCAAGCAACTTGTTAATATCCCCCATCATTCCAATCTCACATCAAGCAACTTGTTAATATCCCCCATCATTCCAATCTCACATCAAGCAACTTGATAATATCCCCCATCATTCCAATCTCACATCAAGCAACTTGTTAATATCCCCCATCATTCCAATCTCACATCAAGCAACTTGATAATATCCCCCATCATTCCAATCTCACATCAAGCAACGTGTTAATATCCCCCATCATTCCAGCCTCACATCAAGCAACTTGTTAATATCCCCCATCATTCCAATCTCACATCAATCAACTTGTTAATATCCCCCATCATTCCAATCTCACATCAATCAACTTGTTAATATCCCCCATCATTCCAATCTCACATCAAGATAATATCAACTTGTTAATATCCCCCATCATTCCAATCTCACATCAAGCAACTTGTTAATATCCCCCATCATTCCAATCTCACATCAATCAACTTGTTAATATCCCCCATCATTCCAATCTCACATCAATCAACTTGTTAATATCCCCCATCATTCCAATCTCACATCAAGCAACTTGTTAATAGCCCCCATCATGCCAATCTCACATCCAGCAACTTGTTAATATCCCCCATCATTCCAATCTCACATCAATCAACTTGTTAATATCCCCCATCATTCCAATCTCACATCAAGCAACTTGTTAATATCCCCCATCATTCCAATCTCACATCAAGCAACTTGTTAATATCCCCCATCATTCCAATCTCACATCAAGCAACTTGTTAATATCCCCCATCATTCCAATCTCACATCAAGCAACTTGATAATATCCCCCATCATTCCAATCTCACATCAATCCAACTTGTTAATATCCCCCATCATTCCAATCTCACATCAAGCAACTTGTTAATATCCCCCATCATTCCAATCTCACATCAAGCAACTTGTTAATATCCCCCATCATTCCAATCTCACATCAAGCAACTTGTTAATATCCCCCATCATTCCAATCTCACATCAAGCAACTTGTTAATATCCCCCATCATTCCAATCTCACATCAAGCAACTTGATAATATCCCCCATCATTCCAATCTCACATCAAGCAACTTGATAATATCCCCCATCCAGCAACTTCCAATCTCACATCAAGCAACTTGATAATATCCCCCATCATTCCAATCTCACATCAAGCAACTTGATAATATCCCCCATCATTCCAATCTCACATCAAGCAACGTGTTAATATCCCCCATCATTCCAGCCTCACATCAAGCAACTTGTTAATATCCCCCATCATTCCAGTCTCACATCCAGCAACTTGTTAATATCCCCCATCATTCCAATCTCACATCAAGCAACTTGATAATATCCCCCATCATTCCAATCTCACATCAAGCAACTTGTTAATATCCCCCATCATTCCAATCTCACATCAAGCAACTTGTTAATATCCCCCATCATTCCAATCTCACATCAATCAACTTGTTAATATCCCCCATCATTCCAATCTCACATCAATCAACTTGTTAATATCCCCCATCATTCCAATCTCACATCAATCAACTTGTTAATATCCCCCATCATTCCAATCTCACATCAAGCAACTTGTTAATATCCCCCATCATTCCAATCTCACATCAAGCAACTTGTTAATATCCCCCATCATTCCAATCTCACATCAAGCAACTTGTTAATATCCCCCATCATTCCAATCTCACATCAAGCAACTTGTTAATATCCCCCATCATTCCAATCTCACATCATTGATAATATCCCCCATCATTCCAATCTCACATCAAGCAACTTGATAATATCCCCCATCATTCCAATCTCACATCAAGCAACTTGATAATATCCCCCATCATTCCAATCTCACATCAAGCAACTTGTTAATATCCCCCATCATTCCAATCTCACATCAAGCAACTTGATAATATCCCCCATCATTCCAATCTCACATCAAGCAACTTGTTAATATCCCCCATCATTCCAATCTCACATCAAGCAACTTGTTAATATCCCCCATCATTCCAATCTCACATCAATCAACTTGTTAATATCCCCCATCATTCCAATCTCACATCAATCAACTTGTTAATATCCCCCATCATTCCAGTCTCACATCAAGCAACTTGTTAATATCCCCCATCATTCCAATCTCACATCAAGCAACTTGTTAATATCCCCCATCATTCCAATCTCACATCAAGCAACTTGTTAATATCCCCCATCATTCCAATCTCACATCAAGCAACTTGATAATATCCCCCATCATTCCAATCTCACATCCAGCAACTTGATAATATCCCCCATCATTCCAATCTCACATCAAGCAACTTGATAATATCCCCCATCATTCCAATCTCACATCAAGCAACTTGTTAATATCCCCCATCATTCCAATCTCACATCCAGCAACTTGATAATATCCCCCATCATTCCAATCTCACATCCAGCAACTTGATAATATCCCCCATCATTCCAATCTCACATCAAGCAACTTGATAATATCCCCCATCATTCCAATCTCACATCCAGCAACTTGATAATATCCCCCATCATTCCAATCTCACATCAAGCAACTTGATAATATCCCCCATCATTCCAATCTCACATCAAGCAACTTGTTAATATCCCCCATCATTCCAGTCTCACATCAAGCAACTTGTTAATATCCCCCATCATTCCAATCTCACATCAAGCAACTTGTTAATATCCCCCATCATTCCAACCTCACATCAAGCAACTTGTTAATATCCCCCATCATTCCAATCTCACATCAAGCAACTTGTTAATATCCCCCATCATTCCAATCTCACATCAAGCAACTTGTTAATATCCCCCATCATTCCAATCTCACATCAAGCAACTTGTTAATATCCCCCATCATTCCAATCTCACATCAAGCAACTTGTTAATATCCCCCATCATTCCAATCTCACATCAAGCAACTTGTTAATATCCCCCATCATTCCAATCTCACATCAAGCAACTTGTTAATATCCCCCATCATTCCAATCTCACATCAAGCAACTTGTTAATATCCCCCATCATTCCAATCTCACATCAAGCAACTTGATAATATCCCCCATCATTCCAATCTCACATCAAGCAACTTGATAATATCCCCCATCATTCCAATCTCACATCAAGCAACTTGATAATATCCCCCATCATTCCAATCTCACATCCAGCAACTTGATAATATCCCCCATCATTCCAATCTCACATCAAGCAACTTGATAATATCCCCCATCATTCCAATCTCACATCCAGCAACTTGATAATATCCCCCATCATTCCAATCTCACATCAAGCAACTTGTTAATATCCCCCATCATTCCAATCTCACATCAAGCAACTTGTTAATATCCCCCATCATTCCAATCTCACATCAAGCAACTTGTTAATATCCCCCATCATTCCAATCTCACATCAATCAACTTGATAATATCCCCCATCAACTCACATCAAGCAACTCCCATATCCCCCATCATTCCAATCTCACATCAAGCAACTTGATAATATCCCCCATCATTCCAATCTCACATCAAGCAACTTGTTAATATCCCCCATCATTCCAATCTCACATCAAGCAACTTGTTAATATCCCCCATCATTCCAATCTCACATCAAGCAACTTGTTAATATCCCCCATCATTCCAATCTCACATCAAGCAACTTGTTAATATCCCCCATCATTCCAATCTCACATCAAGCAACTTGATAATATCCCCCATCATTCCAATCTCACATCCAGCAACTTGATAATATCCCCCATCATTCCAATCTCACATCAAGCAACTTGTTAATATCCCCCATCATTCCAATCTCACATCAAGCAACTTGTTAATATCCCCCATCATTCCAATCTCACATCAAGCAACTTGTTAATATCCCCCATCATTCCAATCTCACATCAAGCAACTTGTTAATATCCCCCATCATTCCAATCTCACATCAAGCAACTTGATAATATCCCCCATCATTCCAATCTCACATCAAGCAACTTGATAATATCCCCCATCATTCCAATCTCACATCCAGCAACTTGATAATATCCCCCATCATTCCAATCTCACATCAAGCAACTTGATAATATCCCCCATCATTCCAATCTCACATCCAGCAACTTGATAATATCCCCCATCATTCCAATCTCACATCAAGCAACTTGATAATATCCCCCATCATTCCAATCTCACATCAAGCAACTTGATAATATCCCCCATCATTCCAATCTCACATCAAGCAACTTGTTAATATCCCCCATCATTCCAGCCTCACATCAAGCAACTTGTTAATATCCCCCATCATTCCAATCTCACATCAAGCAACTTGTTAATATCCCCCATCATTCCAATCTCACATCAAGCAACTTGTTAATATCCCCCATCATTCCAATCTCACATCAAGCAACTTGATAATATCCCCCATCATTCCAATCTCACATCAAGCAACTTGTTAATATCCCCCATCATTCCAGCCTCACATCAAGCAACTTGTTAATATCCCCCATCATTCCAATCTCACATCAAGCAACTTGTTAATATCCCCCATCATTCCAATCTCACATCAAGCAACTTGATAATATCCCCCATCATTCCAATCTCACATCAAGCAACTTGTTAATATCCCCCATCATTCCAATCTCACATCAAGCAACTTGATAATATCCCCCATCATTCCAATCTCACATCAAGCAACTTGATAATATCCCCCATCATTCCAATCTCACATCAAGCAACTTGTTAATATCCCCCATCATTCCAATCTCACATCAAGCAACTTGTTAATATCCCCCATCATTCCAATCTCACATCAAGCAACTTGATAATATCCCCCATCATTCCAATCTCACATCAAGCAACTTGTTAATATCCCCCATCATTCCAATCTCACATCAAGCAACTTGATAATATCCCCCATCATTCCAATCTCACATCAAGCAACTTGATAATATCCCCCATCATTCCAATCTCACATCAAGCAACTTGATAATATCCCCCATCATTCCAGTCTCACATCCAGCAACTTGATAATATCCCCCATCATTCCAATCTCACATCAAGCAACTTGTTAATATCCCCCATCGTTCCAATCTCACATCAAGCAACTTGATAATATCCCCCATCATTCCAATCTCACATCAAGCAACTTGTTAATATCCCCCATCGTTCCAATCTCACATCAAGCAACTTGTTAATATCCCCCATCGTTCCAATCTCACATCAAGCAACTTGATAATATCCCCCATCATTCCAATCTCACATCAAGCAACTTGTTAATATCCCCCATCATTCCAATCTCACATCAAGCAACTTGATAATATCCCCCATCATTCCAATCTCACATCAAGCAACTTGATAATATCCCCCATCATTCCAATCTCACATCAAGCAACTTGTTAATATCCCCCATCATTCCAATCTCACATCAAGCAACTTGATAATATCCCCCATCATTCCAATCTCACATCAAGCAACTTGTTAATATCCCCCATCATTCCAATCTCACATCAAGCAACTTGATAATATCCCCCATCATTCCAATCTCACATCAAGCAACTTGATAATATCCCCCATCATTCCAATCTCACATCCAGCAACTTGATAATATCCCCCATCATTCCAATCTCACATCAAGCAACTTGATAATATCCCCCATCATTCCAATCTCACATCAAGCAACTTGATAATATCCCCCATCATTCCAATCTCACATCAAGCAACTTGATAATATCCCCCATCATTCCAATCTCACATCAAGCAACTTGTTAATATCCCCCATCATTCCAATCTCACATCCAGCAACTTGATAATATCCCCCCATCATTCCAATCTCACATCCAGCAACTTGATAATATCCCCCATCATTCCAATCTCACATCAAGCAACTTGTTAATATCCCCCATCATTCCAATCTCACATCAAGCAACTTGATAATATCCCCCATCATTCCAGCTCATCGGGCCTTGAGGGTGATGACCCCATTCGATATCTGCAGAAGATGTTGCCTTGCTGGATCCTGAACCTCGCTTCGGCTACTCCTGCGCTTATTGAGATCGACAGAGCTCATCGCGTCTACTCGAACCACTCAAGAAACTCAGACTAGCCTCGTACGTTGTTATTCAGGGTTCTATGTTATACTGATCACCAAGCTGTTCTACAGGGTGCTCGCAAAGCGCAACCGTCCCTTGCAGGAGGCCATCGTTTGGGCTTCTACACTGACTACAGCCCGGCAGCAGCCCAGAGCAGGATAGCCTTTATGGGAGTTAGAGCTGAACTTCGGCAGAACGGCGCGGATTCCTCTTCAATCTACCCGGCAGTCTTGAAGGTCGCCCACAGGGGCGAAAAGCTGTCCTTTGATTCATCAGGAGAAGTGGAGGACTTCTTAGCTGGCTTGGATTCTTAGACTTCTGGGGCTTCGTTCACTCAAAAATCCTTGCAGTTCCGACCCAATATTCTTGAGGAGGTCCCCATGAAAGACCCATAAGGAGGAAAGAACAGGATAAGAATCGTTCTATCCTGAAGACCAAAGTGGACGGTACTGTATAGCACTGTATTCCGTGCTGTACTTTTTAAAATTTTTTTATCTACAATACCTGTTTTTACACCTATTTTTGTCCTGAACACAAGGAGACAACTTTAGAGTTTTTCTCCTTTTTTTCTTCTTCTTTCTCTCCTCCACGGAGGCTAGACGTTTCGGTTGTGTTTTTACTACAACATTACGAAACAAAACTAAATATTGTAGGATACTGTCTTTGAATAACTGATGCAATGCTGACTGTGTTTCACATAGTTAAGTGGTGGTAATCTAAAACGCTTTGATTTACTATTATTATTGTGCAATATTAGAAGACATGATCCTGAGGAACACTTTAGAATAACTGATGCAGTTTTTCTTTTTTTTCCTCTTTCCAGTTAATTGCAGTGTTTTGAAGAATCCGTATGCTTTCTTGATACACTAGTTCAATAAGTTGTTTTATTTTGTGATCAAGACATGTGTATAAAGGACAATCACTATTGGCACGCTATATAAGCCTGTCAGCATTTTAGATCACGTTTTTGTATTTCACACGCTGCAGTGGAAACAGAATGACCAGCCTGCATTGATATTTGTTTAAGTCTATTAACAATTATATATATGGCGCACACAAAATCCAATGGCCAGATATTATACATACTTCTCACCTTACCATAAGACATTTTCAAGGATCAATTATATTCTTTCCTCCTCTGAACTAAACCCTTTAGCTGGGAACGTAGAGTTTCTTCTTTGTAGTCTTTCAGATCACAATGCAATTTTAACCACATTCAGTTTAGCATCGATCCAGGGTAAACCGTCCAGGTGGCGATTCAATATTACACTTCTTCAAAATGACGAATTTATCTCACAACTTAAACCAATACATATTGAATTTATTAACATTAACAAGGATTCGGTTTCTGATCCAGCTCTGGTCTGGGCAGCTATCAAAGGTTTTGTACGCAACAATGCGATTTGGTTTTCCTCTCATCTTAGAAAATCTAAATTACAATTAATTTCCCAATTAGAGCTAAGTTGCAGTAAACTGGAAAAGGCTCTGAAATTTAATTACACCAGGGATACTGAACTTAAATTGAAGGCGGAAAAGGCAGAACTAAATAATCTATTAAGGCAGCGAGTTCAGTTTTTTATGCATATCACCAAACATAAGTATTACTCTGAAGGAAGTCGACCAAGCCGCCTCCTTGCTGTAACTCTTAAGCGTCAAGAAGGCAGATGTAATATTCAATCAATTAACTTCTCAGTGAAAGGCCCGAGCTCAAATCCAAAAGATAACAACAAAACATTTAAATCATTTTTCGCAAAATTATACTCCTCCGATAAACAGCCCTCCCCTGGCCACTGCCAAGACTTCCTACAGGATTTGAATATTCCGAATATCTCTGCAGAGGAGTCAAAGCAGCTAGATTCTCCAATCTCAATAGATGAATTACATCAAGCTGTAAAAACCACTAAAAAAGGCAGCTCTCCTGGGATCGACGGTTTGCCAGCTGAACTATATCTAGCATTGTGGGATACGCCGATGACATACTTTTATATGTGTCTGATTTAGAGCGCTCTCTTCCAAATATACTTAAGATTTTTGTAGATTTTGGTTTAATAGCTGGTTATAAAATGAACTGATCAAAATCAGTGTTATGTTACTTATGCAAGCAACTTGAGTTAATATCCCCCATCATTCCAATCTCACATCAAGCAACTTGTTAATATCCCCCATCATTCCAATCTCACATCAAGCAACTTGTTAATATCCCCCATCATTCCAATCTCACATCAAGCAACTTGTTAATATCCCCCATCATTCCAATCTCACATCAAGCAACTTGTTAATATCCCCCATCATTCCAATCTCACATCAAGCAACTTGATAATATCCCCCATCATTCCAATCTCACATCCAGCAACTTGTTAATATCCCCCATCATTCCAATCTCACATCAAGCAACTTGTTAATATCCCCCATCATTCCAATCTCACATCCAGCAACTTGATAATATCCCCCATCATTCCAATCTCACATCCAGCAACTTGATAATATCCCCCATCATTCCAATCTCACATCAAGCAACTTGATAATATCCCCCATCATTCCAATCTCACATCAAGCAACTTGTTAATATCCCCCATCATTCCAATCTCACATCAAGCAACTTGTTAATATCCCCCATCATTCCAATCTCACATCCAGCAACTTGATAATATCCCCCATCATTCCAATCTCACATCCAGCAACTTGATAATATCCCCCATCATTCCAATCTCACATCAAGCAACTTGATAATATCCCCCATCATTCCAATCTCACATCAAGCAACTTGTTAATATCCCCCATCATTCCAATCTCACATCAAGCAACTTGATAATATCCCCCATCATTCCAATCTCACATCAAGCAACTTGATAATATCCCCCATCATTCCAATCTCACATCAAGCAACTTGATAATATCCCCCATCATTCCAATCTCACATCAAGCAACTTGATAATATCCCCCATCATTCCAATCTCACATCAAGCAACTTGATAATATCCCCCATCATTCCAATCTCACATCAAGCAACTTGATAATATCCCCCATCATTCCAATCTCACATCAAGCAACTTGTTAATATCCCCCATCATTCCAATCTCACATCAAGCAACTTGTTAATATCCCCCATCATTCCAATCTCACATCAAGCAACTTGTTAATATCCCCCATCATTCCAATCTCACATCCAGCAACTTGATAATATCCCCCATCATTCCAATCTCACATCAAGCAACTTGTTAATATCCCCCATCATTCCAATCTCACATCAAGCAACTTGTTAATATCCCCCATCATTCCAATCTCACATCAAGCAACTTGTTAATATCCCCCATCATTCCAATCTCACATCCAGCAACTTGATAATATCCCCCATCATTCCAATCTCACATCAAGCAACTTGATAATATCCCCCATCATTCCAATCTCACATCAAGCAACTTGATAATATCCCCCATCATTCCAATCTCACATCCAGCAACTTGATAATATCCCCCATCATTCCAATCTCACATCAAGCAACTTGTTAATATCCCCCATCATTCCAATCTCACATCAAGCAACTTGATAATATCCCCCATCATTCCAATCTCACATCAAGCAACTTGTTAATATCCCCCATCATTCCAATCTCACATCAATCAACTTGTTAATATCCCCCATCATTCCAATCTCACATCAAGCAACTTGTTAATATCCCCCATCATTCCAATCTCACATCAAGCAACTTGTTAATATCCCCCATCATTCCAATCTCACATCAAGCAACTTGATAATATCCCCCATCATTCCAATCTCACATCAAGCAACTTGTTAATATCCCCCATCATTCCAATCTCACATCAAGCAACTTGGTAATATCCCCCATCATTCCAGTCTCACATCAAGCAACTTGGTAATATCCCCCATCATTCCAATCTCACATCCAGCAACTTGATAATATCCCCCATCATTCCAATCTCACATCCAGCAACTTGATAATATCCCCCATCGTTCCAATCTCACATCAAGCAACTTGTTTGGGTATTGAGATATGGCCCTCCATATCAACAACTGCTAAAAATAATTACACAAAAGCATTAAAAAAATTGAGGGGGATTTGAACAGATGGACTCTACTAACAGCATCAGTGCCTGCCCGCATTGCCTCGATTAAAATGAATATTCTCCCGCGTATTCATTTTATTAGCTCAATGCTCCCATTACCTCCGCCGGTGGACTGCTGGTCAAAACTTGATTCCTTGCTGAGATAATGTGTCTGGAATGGTAAGAGCCCTTGCATCAAATGGTCTTTATTACAACACAATAAAGCACAAGGCGGTTGGGCCTGCCCAAATTAAAAATTTTACCACTGGTCTTTCTTGTTACATACACTAAGCCATTGGATAAACCCAACTGTACACTCTTCTTGGAAGGAGATAGAACAGGAAATATTATCGCCAATTAGAATCCAAGAT
Source organism: Polyodon spathula (assembly GCF_017654505.1). Lineage (NCBI taxonomy): Eukaryota > Metazoa > Chordata > Actinopteri > Acipenseriformes > Polyodontidae > Polyodon > Polyodon spathula. Next base: position 1,259,414 of record NC_054537.1, read on the forward strand.
ATACTGTTCTCTGGTCTTACTTACAAAAAGTGTTCACTGCACTATAGCCCCATAATCACATACACTATGCAAACCTTTCGTGCAGTGGAAAGAACATTGGGTCTTAAAATTAAGTGGTACAGACATTCGCCCATTTGGAACAACATCAATACTATAACTGGTGGTAAACCCTTTTCCTTGGACTCGTGGGCCCGGAGGGGTGTACACGTGTTGAACGATGGAGCCGGTCAGGAGTCTATCCTAGAGTTCCAGGACCTAGTGTCTCGCTACAGTATCCCTTCTCCCATATATATACAAACATCTCACTGCACACTCCCTTGCTCCTCTTTCATGTTTAAAGCTAGATATAGCACAGTCGGGAGGGACTATAGATTGAGAAGTGGTGTGGGGTAGTGTTTTTGGAGCGTGTGGCAGTGCGATTGCCCTGCACAGTGGTAATTTAGTGTTGGTGTGGTTTATATGTGGGAATGGGTTTATTTTGTGTCGTTTTGGTACTTGATTAGTTTGATTGTATTATTGTTTACAGACGGGCGCTCGATTGAGACTTGCTGCCTGCTATGCATGATTGAGGGAAGGGCAGCAAGTGATTGGCTGTGCTGGTCCTCAATCAGCACGTGGGCGGGTCTAGACCGAGTGTCATAAGAACATAAGAAGAACATAAGAAAGTTTACAAACGAGAGGAGGCCATTCGGCCCATCTTGCTCGTTTGGTTTTTAGTAGCTTATTGATCCCAAAATCTCATCAAGCAGCTTCTTGAAGGATCCCAGGGTGTCAGCTTCAACAACATTACTGGGGAGTTGATTCCAGACCCTCACAATTCTCTGTGTAAAAAAGTGCCTCCTATTTTCTGTTCTGAATGCCCCTTTTTCTAAACTCCATTTGTGACCCCTGGTCCTTGTTTCTTTTTTCAGGCTGAAAAAGTCCCTTGGGTCGACACTGTCAATACCTTTTAGAATTTTGAATGCTTGAATTAGGTCGCCACGTAGTCTTCTTTGTTCAAGACTGAACAGATTCAATTCTTTTAGCCTGTCTGCATATGACATGCCTTTTAAGCCCGGAATAATTCTGGTCGCTCTTCTTTGCACTCTTTCTAGAGCAGCAATATTTTTTTTATAACGAGGTGACCAGAACTGAACACAATATTCAAGATGAGGTCTTACTAGTGCATTGTACAGTTTTAACATTACTTCCCTTGATTTAAATTCAACACTTTTCACAATGTATCCGAGCATCTTGTTAGCCTTTTTTATAGCTTCCCCACATTGTCTACATGAAGACATTTCTGAGTCAACAAAAACTCCTAGGTCTTTTTCATAGATTCCTTCTCCAATTTCAATATCTCCCATATGATATTTATAATGTACATTTTTATTTCCTGCGTGCAGTACCTTACACTTTTCTCTATTAAATGTCATTTGCCATGTGTCTGCCCAGTTCTGAATCTTGTCTAGATCATTTTGAATGACCTTTGCTGCTGCAACAGTGTTTGCCACTCCTCCTACTTTTGTGTCGTCTGCAAATTTAACAAGTTTGCTTACTATACCAGAATCTAAATCATTAATGTAGATTAGGAATAGCAGAGGACCTAATACTGATCCCTGTGGTACACCGCTGGTTACCACACTCCATTCTGAGGTTTTTCCTCTAACCAGTACTTTTTGTTTTCTACATGTTAACCACTCCCTAATCCATGTACATGTGCTTCCTTGAATCCCAACTGCGTTCAGTTTGAGAATTAATCTTTTGTGCGGGACTTTGTCAAAAGCTTTCTGGAAATCTAAATAAACCATGTCATATGCTTTGCAATTATCCATTATCGATGTTGCATCCTCAAAAAAATCAAGCAAGTTAGTTAGGCATGATCTCCCTTTCCTAAAACCATGTTGACTGTCTCCCAGTACCCTGTTACCCCAGTATCCGTCAGTTTAAAAACATCCGCGGGAGATTGCTCGGGGCTGCTGCAAGGCCTGCCGTTTTCACGGCACCTTTTGAGTTATAGTTTGGGGTATTGTGTTTTATTTTGCACTTTTTGTACAGTTTGCTGTATTTGTCCTCTGTGCGTTACCATCGCTGGTAATGTCACATGACCGCCTTTATTTTACTTTCGTTTTATGCTTTTGTTAATAAATCCTGCGCGCCTGTGCCGGTGTTTCAACACCACGTCTGTCTCTCTGTATGCTTGAACAGCGGCGACCCACACGTGTGACTCGAGGAAGACCCTGTCACAGAGCGTCTAAAAATTCAAATCATCAATTTATTCACTTTAAAATATGCCACAGAACTTATTTGACCCCTCGTAAAAGACATTTTTGTACTTTGTGCAACCTAGGAGTACCAGGCACTCTAACGCATAAGCTATGGGGCTGCCCAGAGGGTCAGCTTTTTCGGGGGCAGGTAGCTGATTCCATTTTGCAATTATCGGAAGGTGCTGCCCACTGGACCCGGCACTTTTTCTCCTGGGTGACGTTTCTAAATTTCCTCTCTCTGAGAATGAACGTAGATTGTGGCTGGCAAGCATGTACACCTCACACTGTGTGCTCTCCTAATAAAGCTGCACTATCCCATTGCTCTGTACAGCTCCTCCTCACACTGTGTGCTCTCCTAATAAAGCTGCACTATCCCATTGCTCTGTACAGCTCCTCCTCACACTGTGTGCTCTCCTAATAAAGCTGCACTATCCCATTGCTCTGTACAGCTCCTCCTCACACTGTGTGCTCTCCTAATAAAGCCTTTTGAACCCACTTGCTGTTTCTCGCCGATTAATAGGGAGTCTGCTATATAGCTACAATTCTGAAACGGCTTCAAAACCAGCAAACTATTTACTATGTTGTATGTGAACAGGTGTCAAAAAAAGGATGCACAAAATTATTATTTTTTCAACTGCAAGAAGTTTTTAATTCAGTTTTACATCATCAAGGAGCTGATGCACCTCACATTTGAGTGTTTTGGTTGATGACCTGAAAGTTAATTAAAAAAAAAGTTGCATTACGTCAATCAAACAATAAAATATATCGGTTTAATATTATATTTCTATTAGCTCAGTTGAAAACACACAGCACTGCTTCAATACTTCTTAAAAATCTTAAAACATTCTTTCTGTATGGATTTAAAATATGTTTTAATGTCAGGACAGTAGAGATGTATTGTGTCAATGTATCTGATCACAGTTAAAATGGAACATGACTCATGTTACATTGATGTGCAATGCATTAAAACAGCAGCAGTTGAATGCTTGTTTATATAACAGGCAGTGTTGTGTGATACACTGCTGTTACAGATTGTGTCTCCTGTCAGTGAGATGAGATTTGATGTGTGTGCTTGTGTGACAGGCAGTGTTGTGTGATACACTGCTGTTACAGATTGTGTCCTGTCCCCTGTCTGTGAGATGAGATGAGGACACAAGCTCTATAACCATGAATGCAGACCAGCACGCTCTTTTGCACTGTGGTTCAGACGCTTGTTTGTGGTGCGCGGGGTCACCGGGTCACACCCAGCCTCCACCCTGTTACATTAAGCTTTAAAAGGGTTAGAAACTTACATTATAGATCCAGTCTGTGAAAGCTGATACACGGGTGAAGACGGTCGGCTTCATAAAGGTGTTGCAGTAAGGAGCTGGGCCGAAGCTAACAATACCCTGGATACGCCAGGCCCCATCACTGAAGCAGTTCAAAGGACCTCCTGAATCACCCTATAATGAATGAAACCACAGACACACACACTGATAACACACCCCCAGTGTGTGTGTGTGTGTGTGTGTGTGTGTGTGTGTGTGTCTGTTGTGTGTGTGTGTGTGTCTCTATGTGTGTGTGTGTGTGTGTGTGTGTGTCTCTCTATGTGTGTGTGTGTCTGTGTGTGTGTGTGTCTCTATGTGTGTGTGTAAGGGGGAATTTCACATGTCACCCATGGCCAGGTCTAAGGGAATACATTTAATTGAATAAAAAATGAATTACTCCAGACTTGCTGAATTGTTTTTCAAAAATTTTGATATTAAAAAATAATATATTTAGAATTGTTGACATCCAAGGTTATGTTTGGGTTTCAACAACACATGAAGGCGATCAGTAACAGAAGTACTGCTATCAGACATGGAGGACTGCATGTTGAAAGGGCGGGCCGTTTGTATAGTGCAACCTGGCGTCACTTGACTGCATTCGTCAGTACAGATACAAGAAGAGAGTTTCTACCTGACATCCGGCTGTGAATCCGTCTCCACCAGCGCACACCATGGTGTTCCTGACAAAGTGAGCCCACCAGTTGTCCCTGGAGCAGATGGGATATTCCACCACGGGAAGAATAGCTTCCTGGAGGATTGCAGGAATGCTGCCACCGGCTGAGACACAGAGCCACGTTTCAAAAGGGAAGGTGTGCAGCTGAGCTCACACTTTCCATGAAGCGTCTCAAAGCACTGCATCTTTTTGCCCAATAGAAGTACACAATTGTATCAGGAAAGGGTCAGGGTTAGGGTTAGGAGGCTTTATGTTAGGGTTTGGTTTAGAATTAGGGTTAGGGGGTTACGGTTAGGGTCAAGTTCAGAGTTATTGTTAGGGTTAGGATTATATAGTGCAAAAAAGATTTCTACTTTAAGTACATTGTTTTTTTTTTCCCCACTTACATTGAGTCAAGCCCCACCCTGTGATGTAGCACGCTTGGTTATGAGGTACGATTTCGTCATACGCTGGCAGATTGCCTAGCTGGACATAGCCATTATCGAAGGCAGGGGTCTTTAGCCTCAGCATGGCAATATCATTTCTAGAAACAACACAATGAAATTAGGCAGTTGTAAGTAGCCACAATTCAGGCTAGATTTGAGGACATTATTTTTAAAATCCTTATTTTAGATGCATACTGCTCAATTAGCACTGTTATAAATGTAATTAAGAGTACAATTGATTGAAGACTATTAATTTTCTTATAAATATGAATTACCCCTTGCCAAGTTGAGTCGGGTCCCAGAGCTCGTGCACAATGATTTTATCCACTGGAATAATCATTTCAGAGCCGTCGTTTTCAAAAAGGTTGTGCTCCCCCAAAGCTACACGGTAAACTTTCCCTTGAGGGCTGTAAAGAAAACAAAACGAAAAACACATCTCTCCCACCTCTTCAACTCTTTGTGAAAACACAATGAAAAACACATCTCTCTGACCTCTTCAACTCTTTGTGAAAACACAATGAAAAACACATCTCTCACCTCTTCAACTCTTTGTGAAAACACAATGAAAAACACATCTCTCACCTCTTCAACTCTTTGTGAAAACACAATGAAAAACACATCTCTCCCACCTCTTCAACTCTTTGTGAAAACACAATGAAAAACACACCTCTCTGACCTCTTCAACTCTTTGTGAAAACACAATGAAAAACACATCTCTCTGACCTCTTCAACTCTTTGTGAAAACACAATGAAAAACACATCTCTCACCTCTTCAACTCTTTGTGAAAACACAATGAAAAACACATCTCTCCCACCTCTTCAACTCTTTGTGAAAACACAATGAAAAACACACCTCTCTGACCTCTTCAACTCTTTGTGAAAACACAATGAAAAACACATCTCTCACCTCTTCAACTCTTTGTGAAAACACAATGAAAAACACGTCTCCCCGACCTCTTCAAATCTTTGTGAAAAGACAATGTAAAACAAACCTCTATGACCTCTGCAACTCTATGTGAAAACACAATGAAAAACACACCTCTCTGACCTCTTCAACTCTTTGTGAAAACACAATGAAAAACACATCTCTCTGACCTCTTCAACTCTTTGTGAAAACACAATGAAAAACACACCTCTCTGACCTCTTCAACTCTTTGTGAAAACACAATGAAAAACACACCTCTCTGACCTCTTCAACTCTTTGTGAAAACACAATGAAAAACACATCTCTCACCTCTTCAACTCTTTGTGAAAACACAATGAAAAACACATCTCTCACCTCTTCAACTCTTTGTGAAAACACAATGAAAAACACACCTCTCTGACCTCTTCAACTCTTTGTGAAAACACAATGAAAAACACATCTCTCTGACCTCTTCAACTCTTTGTGAAAACACAATGAAAAACACATCTCTCACCTCTTCAACTCTTTGTGAAAACACAATGAAAAACACACCTCTCTGACCTCTTCAACTCTTTGTGAAAACACAATGAAAAACACATCTCTCCCACCTCTTCAACTCTTTGTGAAAACACAAAGAAAAACACATCTCTCACCTCTTCAACTCTTTGTGAAAACACAAAGAAAAACACATCTCTCACCTCTTCAACTCTTTGTGAAAACACAATGAAAAACACATCTCTCACCTCTTCAACTCTTTGTGAAAACACAATGAAAAACACATCTCTCTGACCTCTTCAACTCTTTGTGAAAACACAATGAAAAACACATCTCCCACCTATTCAACTCTTTGTGAAAACACAAAGAAAAACACATCTCTCACCTCTTCAACTCTTTGTGAAAACACAATGAAAAACACGTCTCTCTGACCTCTTCAACTCTTTGTGAAAACACAATGAAAAACACATCTCTCACCTATTCAACTCTTTGTGAAAACACAATGAAAAACACATCTCTCACCTCTTCAACTCTTTGTGAAAACACAATGAAAAACACATCTCTCACCTCTTCAACTCTTTGTGAAAACACAATGAAAAACACACCTCTCTGACCTCTTCAACTCTTTGTGAAAACACAATGAAAAACACACCTCTCTGACCTCTTCAACTCTTTGTGAAAACACAATGAAAAACACATCTCTCACCACTTCAACTCTTTGTGAAAACACAATGAAAAACACATCTCTCACCTATTCAACTCTTTGTGAAAACACAAAGAAAAACACATCTCCCACCTATTCAACTCTTTGTGAAAACACAATGAAAAACACATCTCTCACCTCTTCAACTCTTTGTGAAAACACAATGAAAAACACATCTCTCACCTCTCTTCAACTCTTTGTGAAAACACAATGAAAAACACATCTCTCACCTCTTCAACTCTTTGTGAAAACACAATGAAAAACACATCTCTCACCTCTTCAACTCTTTGTGAAAACACAATGAAAAACACATCTCTCTGACCTCTTCAACTCTTTGTGAAAACACAATGAAAAACACATCTCTCTGACCTCTTCAACTCTTTGTGAAAACACAATGAAAAACACACCTCTCTGACCTCTTCAACTCTTTGTGAAAACACAATGAAAAACACATCTCTCACCTCTTCAACTCTTTGTGAAAACACAATGAAAAACACACCTCTCTGACCTCTTCAACTCTATATGAAAACACAATGAAAAACACATCTCTCCCACCTCGAAGAAGTGCTTGATACGTGAACCAATCAAAAATAAGTACTTGAGATGTGAAGCAATCAGAGAGGTGCCCAGCTTCCTGAACAGCCAGTATTGTACTCTGATGGAGGATAAAGTTCTGATAATATAGCAGTGACTGAAAGGAGTGTTCTCCCTAGTTCACCACAACATCACACTTACCACCACTGCTGCTACTACAAATACTACCACTGATATGCAAAGTGTCCTGAAAGGGGCTCCTGTCTCTGGGATGTGTGAGTCCTGTGGAAGCACACAGGAGCAGTCAGCCCCTGTACGGGAGAGGCAGCTGCAAAGGGGGCCCAGGGCATCAGGGTCTTTCTATATAGTTTTACCTGTAAATTATGTTTTGTTTTCTTACCTATCAACACAGTGGGCTGCTGTCATGACCCATGTTGAGTGAATAATGGTGCCTCCACAGGAGTGATAGAAGTAGGCGTCATCATATTCATAAGAGAATTGCAAAGAAACCTGTATTGAACAATGATGCAGGTGAAATGAAATGGTAATAAATAGACATGTGCCAGAGTAATTGAATGAACCTGGATTTATTCTGTAGTGTAATTCTCCCTTAGTGTCCTGGCAGTGATGTGGCTGTTTACCCACAGGGAAGAACAATATACAAAATATATCACATGTGACTATTTTAAACATTGCAATATACTTCAAAATATATTATTATTATTATTATTATTATTATTATTATTATTATTATTATTATTATCTTAGCAGAATATATGTGGGTGTGACAAAGTGCCCGCCCCTGTGTATATTATCTGTTATGTGTTGCGTGTGGTGTGTTTAAATGTTGGTGTATAGACATTGGTACACAGGATATAAATGGGTCTGTGTAACACAAGTGTTTAAAATGTATATTTGTATTTAGGCACGAGGATTGCACAGCACTTCATGTGCAAGTAAAATGTAATAATATGTGAGCACGGGGAATTGCACTTTATTAATTCACGTGCTGGGATTCAAGTGAATAATTAATTAGTAATTGAATCCCAGCACAACAGTATATATAGATGCACGTTTTCACATACTCGCGGTTGGGTGTTCGGTGAGTGGAGAACGGGATAGGAGACGGAGGTAAAAGTAATCATAAGAATACTAACAGTAGTTAAAGTATCTGCTCACCGTGTTTGTTTGTCTTTTTGTTTTGGCGACGTGTGTCGTGTCCTGTGTTTGTTTGTACAACCTCTTTATTTTCTGTTCTGTTTATTAAATGCTGAGTGAACTCCACCAAACCACACCTCTCTGTCATTCATTCCTTTTCCTGGTTCTGACACCGCCCACTTCGGCCGTCTCTGTGACAGTGGGTCACCAGGGATGTCGTGGGTCAGCATTTCAATGAAACATTTATAGTGGTTTTCATATGGATATCACCTCCTGAGCAGAACTGCATTTATTTTGATAGCTTATGAGGATAATTATTTAAAGGGCTAATCAAAGAGGATAACAAAGTAAAATCTGCACCATGTCACTGGATGTTCCTGTTCTGTTTCCTGTCACATTGCATTATAAGATGAGGATGTAGAGTGTGTTATTGTTGTATGCTCAATCAGTCTAGTTAGAGATCAAGCATGGAATTAAAATACATAACTAAATAGAAATGCTGCTGCAGCTTGTGTGGCGGTGCTGCTTGAATGGACACGGTGAGTTTGAAGGGTATTGTCATACCTGCCAGGGCCAGCTGTTTGGAATGGCATCGTTCCCTCCTACAACACGTTCTGTTTTCCTCTCATTGTGGACAATGAGCTTTAGGGGTGCCTGACTCCCACATAGTGCCCCTTCATAAGTAAAAAGAAAAGCAAATACAAAAAACACATCAGCATGTGACGTGAACCTGCAGTTAGCAGCTATATGGTTATACTTGCTCCAGTTCCACTCACTCAGCACTTCAGTTACCAGTGTTAGAAAGAGCTTAGCAGAGAGGTGTCGCTCATAGGGGTACTTTTCAAAGATTTGATCCTTTTAATGGTCAGATTTAACCAACCTTCATTACAATTTCCCTCTTATCTATATAAAAGCTAAATCTAATCCCCCTAATCCTAACAAAAAATATAATCCCCCTAACTCCTAGTCCTTAACCCCTAATCCCTAATCCTAACACTTACCCTAACAAAGACCCTAACCCCTAATCCCTACCCATAACCCCTAAATCCTAACCCTAACACTTACCCTAACAAAGACCCTAACCCCTAATCCCTACCCATAACCCCTAAATCCTAACCCTAACACTTACCCTAACAAAGACCCTAACCCCTAATCCCTACCCATAACCCCTAAATCCTAACCCAAACACTTACCCTAACAAAGACCCTAACCCCTAATCCCTACCCATAACCCCTAAATCCTAACCCAAACACTTACCCTAACAAAGACCCTAACCCCTACCCATAACCCCTACCCATAACCCCTAAATCCTAACCCATAATAACACTTACCCTAACAAAGACCCTAACCCTAATCCCTACCCATAACCCCTAAATCCTAATCCTAACACTTACCCTAACAAAGACCCTAATCCCTACCCATAACCCCTAAATCCTAACCCTAACACTTACCCTAACAAAGACCCTAATCCCTACCCATAAACCCTAAATCCTAACCCTAACACTTACCCTAACAAAGACCCTAACCCCTAATCCCAACCCATAACCCCTAAATCCTAATCCTAACACTTACCCTAACAAAGACCCTAACCCCTAATCCCTAACATTTACCATAACCCTAAATATCCCAAACCCAGCAACAGCTCTGGTGCATAACCCTTTATCTGAACCATCCCAGCAGTTTGTATTTGATTATTATCACAATAAATTCAGAAGAGAATACAGTTCTTAACAGAAGTTACCAGACATTGCCAGACACAGACTCGTGGAGTGGAATGATAACTGACTGTACACTCCTCTCTGCACGGGTTACTTACCAAGGCAAGCCAATAGAATCATGCACTTGAACATCCTGGGAAGCGAATGTGAGGACTTGCAGCACAATCAGAGCGCTTTTATACGTTTGCACATTGATAAGAAGGATTGCTTGCACTGTGGAAACCAAGAGTCTTTTTCAGGCTTTAGGAAAAACTATTTAGTGGCATGCCAGTATATTATTAGAAATTGGCAATGCTTTTTGAAATAATTTAATTGTAGGTGATACTGAAAGATTTTTCATTGTAAAGTCTCATTGTGTTATGGTAAAAGAGTTACCAAACCTCAATATTTACCAGTAAAGGTCAACATTTAACAAGTAAAGTGGTGAATGTCTGAAATAAACAAATAATGCTTTACTGCAGCCATTTACCGGTAAATCTCAAGAATAGCCATGTGTCTTTCGTAATGACTGAATGTCTTTCTAAATGCCTTCAAACAAAGCAATTTGTTTTTTCAGAATTCCGGATATTTACCACCTTACTTGTAATATGTTGACAGTTACCAGTAAAACAGCAGTAAAAAGATTTACCAGATTCAAACTTTTAATGTGACAACTGTACAAAATGCATGCTGCTGTTTACATCGTTGTACAAGACGTAAATTTGAGCTTGCAGAGGGTTTCAATACTTTGAAAAGGCAAATACTGTAGACTCAAAACAAGAAGCACAGTCTTTCTAGTTTTGCCAAATGACAGACATATAGCCTCACTCAAGATTGCTCAGAGACCACACCAAAGAAATGAAGGTGATTTTATTAAACATTAAACATGTCAAATATGCATGAGTATAGAAACAGTCATACGTGATCATTAACAGATCATGGGATAACAAATTCACATTGAGAGGGAATGAAGTATTCCTTTCAATTCTACTGCATGGCCCCCACCATAGCTATGGAAATATATTTCATTTCCAAACTGTGTTTTTCCTAAAGCCATGTTTGACCTTGTTGATAACTGATCCATTAATCAAGCTCCAAGTACATGGTGAGAAAACAACATTGTAAGAATGACCCCTGGATTAGTGTTTATAGCAGCAGTAATTTAAGCCACTCCCGTCCATATACTCATCCATATTATATTCATAATCATATTAAATCTACTCTTATTAAATGGGTCACCTATATGTCCAGATATTACCTCTTTTTTTCTTCTTGATTGGGCAGTCTGGCAATACTAGAAGATATAACTGATATCTTTCTTTCACAGAAAGCTAAAAAAGCGATTCCTTTGTACTTGGGAAAAATACTGAACCTAGCCCCACTATTGCCATAGAGAACCATAGAGGTAATATACAGTATTTATTTTATAAAGATGAAAAATACTTTGCTGTTAGAAATCTCAATAAAATATAATCCTGAACAAACCTCCCAAATTCCCAATGGGAATGCACTTGGATTTACTATATTCCACCATGTGAGACGATTCAGCGTATTACTAGTGGAACCTGCAGGGATGCATTCCGTTTCAATCTACAACCTCATATAACCTCAGATGATGTGCAGCACCTTTCCACTTCACACATACACTGGTACATAACCTCAGGTGTTCCCTTCCCACCAGCTTTAACAGGGCTCACATTATCACAGCCAAACTGCAAATATTGACCTATTGCAATATAAGTAATACTGGTACCTTTTGGCATCAGTATGGTAATGAATGCTGCTAGGATCTGATGAGTGAATGGTGCTGGTGTCAATGTGGGATGTGAGCGTACCTCGGCACTGCAGAGCTGGCTGTTTAGTTCAATGGCAAGACGTTCGTCTTTGAAGCGCGTGGTTTGCTGTTCGATTCAATGGGCTGAGATATCAATTCATTACAATATGTTTATGGAAATAAATGTAGACTATTTGTACCAAAGAATGTATAATAATCAATTTTATAATCCAAGTCTGGCAATGGAACGTGAAACAAGCAATGTGATTGGTCGAGTAAGGTTCCAGCGGTCTGTATATTGGATGGTTACAGCTGGAGCATTGTCACAGAATTTAAAGCACCAAAAAAATAATAATTCAGTGCTGTCTCAGCTCTGCCTCCTGGTGGATCTTTTCAGTGACATTGTACAATTCAACACAAGAAAAATATATTTACTTACTTTTGCAAGTTTCAATCAATTAAATTTGCTCAGCTTAACTTAGTGTGTAGTTCAAAGTTCAAAGTCCTGACTATGCCAGACTATATGGTACCTAATTGTAGCAGTACTTGCATCAGCTTGTACTTGCACTGAACTGCTCCACACCTTGCTGTATTCCACTACCTCTGTTCAGACACTGTGAACTCAAGCACACTCCTGCACTCCTCCAGGAGCTGGTAACTCTACAGAGGACACTACTGTCCAGACACTGTGAGCTCAGCACACTCCCGCACTCCTCCAGGAGCTGGTAACTCTACAGAGGACCCTACTGTCCAGACACTGTGAGCCCAGAACACTCCTGCACTCCTCCAGGAGCTGGTAACTCTACAGAGGACCCTACTGTCCAGACACTGGAGTTCAAGCACACTCCCGCACTGGTAACTCTACAGAGGACACTACTGTCCAGACACTGTGAGTTCAAGCACACTCCTGCACTCCTCCAGGAGCTGGTAACTCTACAGAGGACACTACTGTCCAGACACTGTGAGTTCAAGCACACTCCCGCAATCCTCCAGGAGCTGGTAACTCTACAGAGGACACTACTGTCCAGACACTGTGAGTTCAAGCACACTCCTGCACTCCTCCAGGAGCTGGTAACTCTACAGAGGACACTACTGTCCAGACACTGTGAGTTCAAGCACACTCCCGCAATCCTCCAGGAGCTGGTAACTCTACAGAGGACACTACTGTCCAGACATTGTGAGTTCAAGCACACTCCTGCACTCCTCCAGGAGCTGGTAACTCTACAGAGGACTACTACAGAGGACTGGTAACTCTACTGTCCAGACACTGGTGAGGACCCTACTGTCCAGCACTGTGACTCCTGCACTCCTCCAGGAGCTGGTAACTCTACAGAGGACCCTACTGTCCAGACACTGTGAGCCCAAGCACACTCCTGCACTCCTCCAGGAGCTGGTAACTCTACAGAGGACACTACTGTCCAGACACTGTGAGTTCAAGCACACTCCTGCACTCCTCCAGGAGCTGGTAACTCTACAGAGGACACTACTGTCCAGACACTGTGAGTTCAAGCACACTCCTGCACTCCTCCAGGAGCTGGTAACTCTACAGAGGACACTACTGTCCAGACACTGTGAGTTCAAGCACACTCCTGCACTCCTCCAGGAGCTGGTAACTCTACAGAGGACACTACTGTCCAGACACTGTGAGTTCAAGCACACTCCTGCACTCCTCCAGGAGCTGGTAACTCTACAGAGGACACTACTGTCCAGACACTGTGAGTTCAAGCACACTCCCGCAATCCTCCAGGAGCTGGTAACTCTACAGAGGACACTACTGTCCAGACATTGTGAGTTCAAGCACACTCCTGCACTCCTCCAGGAGCTGGTAACTCTACAGAGGACACTACTGTCCAGACACTGTGAGCTTAAGCAAACTCCTGCACTCCACCTGGAGCTGGTAACTCTACAGAGGACCCTACTGTCCAGACACTGTGAGCTTAGCACACTCCTGCACTCCTCCAGGCGCTGGTAACTCTACAGAGGACACTACTGTCCAGACACTGTGAGTTCAAGCACACTCCTGCACTCCACCTGGAGCTGGTAACTCTACAGAGGACACTACTGTCCAGACACTTTGAGTTCAAGCACACTCCTGCACTCCTCCAGGAGCTGGTAACTCTACAGAGGACACTACTGTCCAGACACTGTGAGTTCAAGCACACTCCTGCACTCCTCCAGGAGCTGGTAGCTCTCCTGCATCCACTCAAGAGGGAGCCCCTGAGTGGTAAGAGGCGATTGGCTTGGCTGTGGACGACCATTGACTGTCACTTCTTTTGAGCTGTGTGGAAACATACTTAGAGATTCAAAACTGGGGTGAAAAAACAGGGATAGATATTTCATTCTTCATATCACTGGAGCATAGGAGCCAGACTCAGAAGAATCAAATCAGAGACATGGTTACATTGGATTTTTAATAATATCAATAGTTTGATGCACAACAGTGTTAAACAGACAAACGCAACATGGCAATATGGGCTAAATCTCACTGCTATATCCATCATATATCAAACTGCATAGTGAAGCAGCTGCAGAATAAGAATTTAACATTGCTCTTTTACAACATGGAATACTGCTAATCGTTTTGGTTTGATTGTAACCCTAACCCTTCACAGCCCCGGGCATGTTCCCATACCTATTCAATGACTATTGTCTCAATGTCAGATAGACTGGACACTGGGCAGCAAAGCGCTAGATGTTTATTACACACAATGTTATCCCATTGTTACAAAACAACATATTTAATAAAAACATTTTAAAAAGAGTCGAGAAATGATTCTGTCCCAAATATTTTTATTATGTTGGCAATATACATGCATCCTTCTCTCATGGCCTAAGAGAGAACTGGGCCTTTTCCAGGACATCTTTTCGAATTTTTGGGTAATCAGGGTGGTCAGTCAAAACCTAGAGAAATAATAAATGCAATGAATATTGACTTCTTTTTAAGATTATATTATACCAAACTGTTTTTATTTTTGATCTTGCTTTCCTTTTACTTTGTTTCTCTATAGAAATGTATTTTATTGTGACTTTCTTGTACAGTGCATTGAGATACTGTTTAAACATTTTGATTTGATTGGATTGGATTTCATGACCTCATAGGCTGTGTTAAGTCTGATCTTTATACTTAAAACATGGCATACCTTGTGACAGACATGTATTGCTTCTGTGTATTTCTTATCCTTCAGATAATTAAAAGCAAGCTTGTAACCTGTCAAACACAATGAAAGCTGCTGAATAAACACACACACACACACACAATAGGATGACTGCAGTAGGATCCACATGTTCCTAACCCTGCAATATGCATTTTCTGAAAAACGTTAAATCAGCTCTACTTCATTATTCTTGCCTCCAGGTGGCAGAAGAAAACAGGAAAAAAACATTACAACAACAGCAGGGGGCGCTGTGGTCTTCTAGTGAATGCTTTTGGGAGGCAAAACCCAAAACAAGGATGTAGCTACAAAACACAGACACCAAGTCAGGATTCTTTTTTTTTTTAACACGTTTATATTATTTTTGGCTTCTGTCAGGTTATGTTAAACATACACTCAGTATACTGCACTGTATGCCGTCCAAAGCCCCAAGCCCTTGCCTTTGTGTTTCTTTCAGTGGTGCTGGGTCAAGCAGTAGCTAAAAGGAGCTAAAAGGATGATAATAACGTATTACATCTATACCTATACACCTCACCTATAGCTGGGTTTGCCCTGTTGCTGTATTTCCAGGCCATTTCATAGTGACTTGCAGCGTCCTTATAAGACTGCTCCTTCTCCATAATGAAGCTCAGGTATTCAAATGCTTTACAGCAAGACTGAAAGACAGAAAAGAAAGACAACAACATCTTAGAGTTAGACTCCCAGAAACCTACCATTCAACAAAATGTCAAGAATTATTAAAGACAAGCAAGCAAGTAGTTATTCATCGCATTATTATAATAGGCTAAATCACTACATTATAGATTTAACCAATTCCCTCTAACATTATACCCCAACTCCAGCAGGTAAACCTTTCAAATGAAAACGAGAAGAGAACCCTTGCAAACTGTGCAAACACTGCCATCTAATGCAAAGTGTTTTGTTTCATTGCTAGATACGATAGCTGCAACTCAGAGCATTACTCACCATGTTCATGCAGCACATTTTCCAATAGTACAAAACAATGGGCTTTTCCTTTTAAAGGGTCACCATTGTATTTTCCCATGTGCTTTTAAATGGTCACCATTTTATTTTCCCATGTGCTTTTGTAGTTTTCTCCCATGGTTATACCATAGTTAACCCTGGTTTGCCATGTATTTCAATTTGCTTTACCATACCTCTCTGGACTTTAACAGTGATTACATATGCTTTATCATACTTTACTATGTTTTCACTGTGCTTTATCATACTTTACCATGCTTTTACTGTGCTTTATCACACTTTACCATGCTTTCACTGTGCTTTATCACACTTTACTATGTTTTCACTGTGCTTTATCACACTTTACCATGTGCTTTCACTGTGCTTTATCATGCTTTACTATGCTTTATCACACTGTGCTTTATCACACTTTACACACTTTACCATGCTTTCACTGTGCTTTATCACACTTTACCGTGCTTTCACTGTGCTTTATCACACTTTGCCATGCTTTCAATGTGCTTTATCACACATTACTATGTTTTCACTGTGCTTTATCACACATTACCATACTTTCAATGTGCTTTATCACACTTTACTATGTTTTCACTGTGCTTTATCACACTTTACCATGCTTTCACTGTGCTTTATCACACTTTACTGTTTTCACTGTGCTTTATCACACTTTACCATGCTTTCACTGTGCTTTATCACACTTTACTATGTTTTCACTGTGCTTTATCACACTTTACCATGCTTTTACTGTGCTTTATCACACTTTACCATGCTTTCACTGTGCTTTATCACACTTTGCCATGCTTTCAATGTGCTTTATCACACATTACTATGTTTTCACTGTGCTTTATCACACTTTACCATGCTTTCACTGTGCTTTATCACACTTTACTATGTTTTCACTGTGCTTTATCACACTTTACCATGCTTTCAATGTGCTTTATCACACTTTACTATGTTTTCACTGTGCTTTATCACACTTTACCATGCTTTCACTGTGCTTTATCACACTTTACTGTTTTCACTGTTCTTTATCACACTTTACCATGCTTTCACTGTGCTTTATCACACTTTACTATGTTTTCACTGTGCTTTATCACACTTTACCATGCTTTCACTGTGCTTTATCACACTTTACTATGCTTTCACTGTGCTTTATCACACTTTACTATGTTTTCACTGTGCTTTATCACACTTTGCCATGCTTTCAATGTGCTTTATCACACTTTACTATGTTTTCACTGTGCTTTATCACACTTTACCATGCTTTCACTGTGCTTTATCACACTTTACCATGCTTTCACTGTGCTTTATCACACTTTACTATGCTTTCACTGTGCTTTATCACACTTTACCGTGCTTTCACTGTGCTTTATCACACTTTACCATGCTTTCACTGTGCTTTATCACACTTTACCATGCTTTCACTGTGCTTTATCACACTTTACTATGCTTTCACTGTGCTTTATCACACTTTACCATGCTTTCACTGTGCTTTATCACACTTTACTATGCTTTCACTGTGCTTTATCACACTTTGCCATGCTTTCAATGTGCTTTATCACACTTTACTATGTTTTCACTGTGCTTTATCACACTTTACCATGCTTTCAATGTGCTTTATCACACTTTACTATGTTTCCACTGTGCTTTATCACACTTTACTATGCGTTTACTATGGGAAACTATTGTAAGAGTTGGTTAAAATATGTGACCTACTTTAGGAAATCACAGTATTTACTACAATCAATACTTGCTCAATATGCAACAGAGAAGACATTTGAAGACACTGAAAAAGACTTATTGACTGAATATTTATCATTAATGTATTATGCTTCTTCTAGTGTTTCTAAATGCAGTAGTGTTTAATACTTGTGGACAACATAAATATGTAATTGATGCTACAGTGCATAAGCATCACAGACAGTTTTTAAAGGTTTTAAAGACCCTGATTAGCACTCATTTTACAATACCTTAAGTAAGGTAACATTACATAATTATTTTTTTCTCTTTTTTTCTGGGCCCTTACATGCATTTAAATATAGGCATCAAGTATTCCAACATACATCCCAGCAAAACAACTACAGCACAAGATCAAGCTGAATGACTGTGACAGGACCTTCAACCCAAAGCACAGCAGTCATGCCTCAGCCTCACCTTGTTGTACAGTAGGCATCATTTCAGTAAGTCCGTTGCTATGTCATATTTGCCAGAGTGTATATAAATGTCAGCCAGCAGCAACCAGCACTTTTCCAGGTCTTCAGCCTCGGTTGCATTCCAGGACACTTTTGTGATTCTCTTCAGCTGGTTTCTGGTCCTGGGAGTCTGCTTCAGGATCATGAAGGCTTGTGCCATAGCCAGGAGTGACGACACATGCATCGAACACTACAGTAAATAAAGATTACAGACATTACCTGTATTGAGCAGGTAGGGAATGAAAGAGATTAACTTCCTTTTATGGGTATCTCCATCAGTAAGCGCTAGGGGAGTGATTCTTGCTAAATATTAAACAACCAATACATCCATACCTCAGATGAAGCCATTTCAGTGAATGCAACGAGAGCCTTCTCAACATTGGTCTTGTCTTTGGTAGCCATCAAGCAGCAGTTCTGAAGCAAAAGCACTTGCTTCTCTCCCTGCAGCGTGCGAGGGTGATACTCCTTCAGTAAGTCCAGTGCTGTCCTCACTGCCATCTCCTCTGATTCTTGTCTTTCTTTCAAAAGATAGTTGCTGTTGCTGTTAATCCAGTCGGAAAGAGACGCATCTTAGTCTAATACCTGAACCTTCTTTATCAGATCCTTTTATAGGTTCATAATACAATGTGTTGTAATGATCTCTCTCTAGTAGCTGAACCTTTTTCATTCTTTTATAGGTTCATAATACAGTGTGTTGTAATGAACTCTCTCTAGTAGCTGAACCTTTTTCATTCTTTTATAGGTTCATAATACAATGTGTTGTAATGAACTCTCTCTAGTAGCTGAACCTTTTTCATTCTTTTATAGGTTCATAATACAGTGTGTTGTAATGAACTCTCTCTAGTAGCTGAACCTTTTTCATTCTTTTATAGGTTCATAATACAGTGTGTTGTAATGAACTCTCTCTAGTAGCTCAACCTTCTTTTTCAGATTTTGTTATAGGTTCATAATACAGCGTGTTGTAATGAACTCTCTCTCTAGTAGTTGACTGAGTGTAACTGTAACTAAATAGATATATCTGGGCAGTCCACTAAGTCTGTCTAACAAAACTTTGACCTCATGTTACCTGCCCCGCAGCACACTACAATAGCAATGCATGTATTAATAAGCTGTGTTTCTGTGTAATTTGCATTGTGCAGTACCATTAAAGACTTCTTAATGGGGCTCCATGCCTGGATGGTGTTACCTGGTTTCCTCGTCAATGCTTACAAACACTTCTCCTCCTACGGTCCCATTGTCTGGATTCAGGCATATCTGGATCATTTTGTACACAGCATCTTGTCCCCACTCGGTGTCTTTACGGGCCTTATTCAAATGCCTCAGTACCTCATTTGTTTGTCCCATATACCTAAATAAAATCACACACACACACACTGAGGGCATCCTCTCGGGCTGATCTACTGAGAGCCGTCTCAGTACTCGGGACTGAACATCATAGGCCTGACAAGAACAAAAGAGAAGGGACCGAAAAACAACAATGTTCCCTGGCTACTCCTTCAACACACTTCGATAAGACTTGACTGCATGCCTCCATGCCACAAACATGATGGCTTGTACCCATGCTGGAAGACACGTCAGCATAATTACACAAATACTGCTTTTAGATCTTGTAAAACAAAAACCTCAGCAGTTTAATTTATCGTTTGTTAAGCACTCATGTTTTTTCTCATTTGTTAACATTAATTTATTGCCTTTTAAATAGCAGTGTAAACTGTTCACTTAAAACATTTGAGCAACAAACCGTGTTTAATGGGAGAACTCAACAGCCACATGCAATCAATAAAAATGTCAGCAAATGTAAGAAGGGATATCCAGGTAGGAAAGTAGCCAGCACACTAACAAAGCAATATCGCATGCCAGTGATAGGACTGGACATGGCCAAACCGGTCTCTTCAAAGTACAATTGTTAGTCTATTTCTATCTGTTGGGTTAGGGTTAGGGTTAGGGTTAGTTGTGTTTTAACTGAGTTGCTTGTGCCTCATATACTGTTAAACGTTTGCTTGCATATTGCACCATGTAACCAAGCCTAAAACATTTTGCAAATAGATCCCTGTGACAGAGATCGAATGATTCTTGGTGTTAGATCTCCCTTCCGACCTGTGAGGGCACTGTGTAAAGGGAACAGAGTAGCCTGGATTGGATGGCCTGACAGTTAATTCCCAGGGTTAGGTGGAAGTTGGCAATCTAGAAAGGGGGTGGAGCTATGTTACACTAAATCATCACTGTCCTTTGTATCACTAAAGAAGTGTATTTTCACTATGAGCACTAGAGCATGCACTATGGACTGGTGTTTTTGTCTGTGTTACGTGTGAGTGAAAAAGAACGGGACTGTTATTATTTCAGAACCAACCCGTGGATTAAAACAGAGCAATACATACCGCTGTATTGCATGATAATATTGTTATTATTTACTGCTGTTTCACCATCAGGCAATTGGATTACAAAATAAAACACCATTGCACCTGGATTATCATTGTCTGTTTACTGATCACTTGCACCTGCACAGTGTTTAACATTACCTTGCTTAATGTTTCTAGAGCCTCTCTCAGGTCTCCGGACTGAGTGTACGCCTTTGCCAGAAGAATTAAATACTTGACGCCATTCAAAGTCAAATCGTTTGCTGAAACACACATCTAAAAACCTGTGTTTAGAGGGTTCATCACAGTGCATAGTAGCAGTGCTAATCAAACAAACAAAAAACAATTGACTTCAAGACTTTAAAGCTTCTTTTTCATGAACAGTGGCTTGAAACCTTGTTCCAGGAGACCAGGGGACCTAGTTTGAGGCAAATTTAGCCCCTTTCACACTGGCATGCTCTAGGCAGGTCAGGACCTGGTGTCATGTGGATCAGGTACATGATTTCACACTGCTTTTGATAAAGCAGGGTTGACCTGGGTGACAGATGCAAGCACACAATGCTCGTATCAATGCCCCGGAAGCAGCTTGTTACTGACGCTTCCATCAAGCTTCTCTGGATTGAACCATCGGCACACAGCAGTGTGTGTATATATATATATATATATATATATATATATATATATATATATACTCTCGCTATATGTCCTTCATGCTCACTTACTAACACTCAAAGCAGTCTCAGTGTCTCCTTTGTCAGGGCTAAATCGATGTTAGAAAGAGTTACACGCATCTCATCAGGAGTTCCAGTAAACTCAACAATGGCATCTTGCATTATCTTGATAGCTTCATGCTGTGGGAATACAACTTGCTCTTTAAATGGGGAACTGCCAAAATACTGTATAGCCTGGGGCAAGCAAAGACTGAAGAACCTTGAAGGGGCTAATTAAAAGTAAGATTAAAAAGTCATTTATTTGTTGTTGCTCTTCTTACCTGCTCCCTGTTTAGCCACAGAGCCTCTGCCAGCTCCAGGTACACAGAGACACGGTCGCTAGAGCTGCTGGGGGCCCCCGCTGCTTTCCCAGCTCCAGCTCTCCTCATCCCCGGCAGACTCAGGATCATCTGTAGGGTTTTGATGGCTTCTGGAAGATTGCCTGTCTTCTTAAGTGCTTGGGCTCTGATGAAGTGGTAAACAGGTAGTTCTCTAACCTAATGGGGGAAAAAGGAATAGAAAGAATTACTGTGTGTTTAAATAAAATGTTTGATATCCAGAAGAGTTGTTTTTATATTTATCAAGAAGGTCCAGCCTTAGCTAGCCATGCCTATGGTAGGGCTTTACCTTGAAGTTGTAGCTGACAGCCATCTCCAGAGAGTGGGAACACTGTTTGAAATCCCCCGTGGAGAGGTATACCTGAGCCATTAGAAGGTGTGCCTCTGCAAAGGTGCCGTCGAGCTCCAGGAAGCGCTGTAAACAGCTCTGGGCTGCTTCGAAATCACCTGCAGACAAAAGTCCGTTTAAAGAATTAAAACAAAAACTCTACAAAGATGAACTCTACACAGATACACACCTCAGATTCTAATTTCATGATAGCCAAGAAACTAAGCAGGTAGTATGGTCATCAGAATCTGGAATAAATCTCCATAGTCCAGAGCCCAAAGAAGAAAAGAAGCTTATTTAAAGTTATGAAGGAGTCTTAGTGGCTCAGTAAGGGGGTTTCTCCCATCTGGACACAATGCCATAAATAGAGAAATGACATTGCTGTAGACAAGATTTTGCATCTCATGTATAGAATGTAGATACTGCCCTTCAACAATAACACTATGCAACACAATTTTTGTTCCTGGGTAGTAAGTGTTATTTCCTAATTGCTTATGCCTCAAAAGTATAGAAAATGGCTATTATTCCCCACAAACTTTGCTTTTGTGACCAGGACAGTGATATTTCAAAATATCACTATTTCCAATGGGAAAACGAGCAAATGTGTGTCTTTTCATTCACATAAAGTCAGAAAAAAACAACATATGAATCCAAATTAACATGTATTTATACTAAAGTAATACAAAAATGACTACAAAAGATTTAGAAGTGAGTAGTTTTTCGAGATTTACAATTATACTGTATTTACAATCAATATTTGGTAGAGGCACCTTTGGCAGCAATTACAGCCATGAGTCTATTTGGTTTCTGCACATCTGGATACTACAATTTTTGTCCATTCTTCTTTGCAAAATTGCTCAAGCTCCGTCAAGTTGGATGGGGACCTTTGGTGAACAGCAATTTTCAACTCTTTCCACATATTCTCAATTGGATTGAGGTCCGGGCTTTGACTGGGCTACTCCAGGACATTGACTTTTTTGTTTTTAAACCACTCCAGAGTGGCTTTGGCTGTATGTTTGGGGTCATTGTTCTGCTGGAAGATGAATCTTCTCCCAAGTCCCAGGTCTCTTGCAGACTTCAGCGGGTTTTCGTCCAGGACTTCTCTGTACTTTGCTGCATCCATTTTGCCCTCTATCTTCACGAGCTTTCCAGGCCCTGACGCAGAGAAGCATCCCCATAGCATGATGCTGCCACCACCATGCTTCACGGTAGGGATGGTGTTCTCAGGATGATGTGCGGTGTTAGGCTTGCGCCAAACATAACGCTTAGCGTTGAGGCCAAAAAGCTCTATTTTGGTCTCATCAGACCATAGAATCTTCTTCCACTTGGTCTCAGAGTCTCCCACATGCCTTCTGGCAAACTCTAGTTGAGATTTGATGCAGGTTTTCAACAATGGCTTTCTTTTTGCCACTCTCCCATAAAGGCCAGTTTTGTGAAGCACCCAGGCTATTGTTGCTGTATGCAGTGTCTCCCAGCTCAGCAGTGGAAGACTGTAACTCCTTTAGAGTTGCCATAGGCCTCTTGGTGGCCTCCCTGACTAGTGCCCTTCTAGCCCAGATACTCAGTTTTTGAGGACAGCCTGTTCTAGACAGATTTACAGTTGTGCCATATTCTCTCAATTTCTTAATAATGGACTTTACTGTGCTCCGGGGGATATTCAATGCCTTGGAAATGTTCTTCTATCCTACCCCTGATTGGTGCTTTTGAAGAACCTTATTCTGGGTTTGCTTTGAATGCTCCTTCGTTTTCATGATGTAGTTTTTGTTAGGAAATGTACTAACCAACTGTGGGACCTCCCGGAGACAGGTGTATTTAACCTGAAATCATGTGAAACACCTTAATTGCACACAGGTGAACTCCATTCAACTAATTATGTGACTTCTAAAGACAGCTGGTTGCACCAGAACTTATTTAGGCGTGTGAAGTAACTTAAAAAAAATGATGGTGAGTAAGTAGATTCAAGAAAATCCACAGAGTCCTTTTCTTCAATCAGTTGCCAGGTTTATTGAAATATGCAGGGAGTCTGGTCCCAGGTACAGGACAAACAACACTCAACATTACAATGTTTGCATGACATTAAATACCCTTCTGTATAGACGGTCCACCTCCCCTTTCTCTGACATTAACCAATGGTCAAGGTAATTTAATATATTGTGTGAGTTTTAATGTGTGTGTGTCTGTGTGTGTAGTCTAGTGTGACAAGCTCTGAACTCAGTGCATTCTTCACACTCCTGGAGACAAAAGGTCCATACATCTGCCTTTTGTTATCACCTTGCGACCCCCTTTGATCCTAGTGGCATTATCTCTTTCGATCTCTCTGAAGTCTTTAGAACCTGTTCCCTTCTGGTCCACAGCATTGTTATCTCATTAGCTTGCAGTCATTGTTGGGCAGTTTGTAGACGCAGCGTCTCTATCAGTGGTTAGCAGTACATGCAATTTGAACCAAACAGTCTGCTATCTGCAATATTAGTCTCTTTTCAGAAAAAAACACCAGTATAGCTCTGCCAGTCCACATGCGTAGCAAACTGCTAATCAATTCTCAATCCATGTTTTCCAACAGCGTGTCATAGCAAAGGGGGTGAATATTTATGCAATCAATTATTTTCTGTTTTATATTTGTAATTAATTTAGAACAATTTGTAGATTTTATTTTTCGCTTTGACATTATGGACTTTGTGTTGATCAATGGCAAAAACTCCTAATTATATCCATTTTGATTCCATGTTGTAGCACAATAAAATGTGGAAAAGTCCAAGGGGTGAATACTTTTGAGAGCCACTGTATATTGACTAGTGATTTGGCTGTAGTTCTGAATGTCTTGAGATACCATATCAGCTATGACGGCACATACACAGGAACAGGAAGACCATCACTGTCAATTGAGTTTAGAAATTCTGGAGAAGGGGCAACCTCAACCCATGCTGCATACCTAATGGTTAAAAATGTAAGTTATAATGGAATATTACAAACAATGCAATACAATGTGCTTTTATATAGCACTCTTCACCTGAACCATCCAGGGTGCTTTACAATACAAAATAAAGAAGAAGCCATTGGCCAATCCATCCAGCTCAAGAATAAGCTGACGCAACCAAATCTGTTTTTAAACTTGATTTGAAAGACTTGACTGTGCCAGCATTTCTGACATGACTCATGACGCAGTTCCACAGGCAGGGATTTTACACCACTTCTAGGAACTACCAAAGCTTATCATTCACTGATCTCAAGGTGTGACTTGGAGCATCAGGTACCATCATCTCCTGTAAATATAAAAGCTTGAAACCATGAAGGGCCTTATAAGTAGTAAGCAGAATTTTCAAATCAATCTTGATTTTAACAGGAAGCCAGTGCAGTGGTTTAAGGCCTGGAGTAATGTATTGTGAATGACGTGTGTGAGTAAGCATAGATATTCACATACATTTATTATAAGAAGCATAAAATGATCAGTACTGTAAACTAGTAGCAGTATGCAGCCCCTTACCCTTGACTTCCCAATGGATTGAACTTCCCTGAGGAATTCCAGCTGTTGCTCTGCCTCCAGCAGCTGTCCTTCCATGAGCTGGCATCGAATTATGCCTGAGTGGAAAAGCAAGCATGATTGCTATTACCATTATAAAGAACAAGTGGACATGGTATATTTAAACAGGTACTGCTGAATTACCCGCTAGAGCAGGTAAACTATTTCCATCCAGGTTCACTGCATTTGAGTACCATTTTGCAGCTTCTCGGACGTTGCCCTGCAGGGAGAGCAGGTAGCCCACCTCAGTTGCAATGTCGGCATCAGCGGGAGCCATCAGGAATGCACGCTGAGCTAACCCATAAATCTGGGACTGCATTGCTTGGTTCTTTCCACACTGAAGCACAAAACAAAAGCCAAAGAAATACCAACAACATGTTTTTATTTACACCAAAAAGGCCTCAAATTTGGGATTAAAAGGGTTTCATTTTATAAGATTAAATGTATTAAGAACACGATATTGACAGATTCACTGTGGTCTGTAAACTTAAGCATAAAAACACTGTAAATCAAACATATCCCTTCAAGTCACAATTAAATTAAATCCATTAAATCCAGATTTGAGAATATAAAGATGACTCACCAGGCTGCTAATAGGAGTTATGATGTGCAGGTGAAGACTTGCATTGCCACGCTCAGCAGTCTCAAGTGCACTAATCAGCTCTCGTACAGAATCAGCAGCCTGATACAATGTGAAAAGAAGGGCTTTGATACATGCTGTCTTCACAAGGGAATCCATGTATTATAAAAAATAATAGGTGGGCCTCTTCAATGAGCTACAAGAAAACAATTCCATCTCAGGTTTCTGTGACAGCTGATAAATTACTCGGCCTATATATGTGTGTGTGTGTGTGTGTGTGTGTGTGTGTAAAAACCCTACAGTTTTTTCTCTTATTCTCAGTTTTACACTGCTTGTTTTAATTATATAATAATAATAATAATAATAATAATAATAATAATAATAATAATAATAATAATAATAATGTTTCATGTTTCTTGGTTTGGTATCGTGGAAATGTTTGATTTATTCACCTTAGCTAGGTTGCCATCCTTTGCAAGGCTGTGAACCACCAGAGCCTGGAGAGCATCCACATTAGTCCTGTCTTTCTGAAGAATTCTGGAATATATAAATACACTTGATGGCATTGTCTTTGTAAAAAGAACACAGCATTCTGGTGGTTCAACCTATTTTTTAAAAAATGTATTTGTCAGGGACAATGTACAATTTTTAACATTCATGACAAGTCACAAGATGTATTGTACCCAGACTTAGCTATATGCTCATTTACATCGTAAGTCCCTGGGCTCGTGAGAAACCAAAAATAATATATAGTGTACAACCAACACATACAAACAGCACATTACAATAGATATAACAACATTAATAAATTAGTTCATATAAACCAAAACCCCATACTTGTATGCATACCATACGCATGGTCTCTATATCAGGCAAGCACACCACTCTAGCAGGGCTTGCTCCGTCAGTCACATGTCAGCACCATGCAGCAGTAGCTCACATAGGCTCTAATTTGTTTTTAAGTGTAATGTACAAGGAGGTAATCATTCACTATTCTAATAAATGATGAGGCCTGAAAATATATCTTTTTGGCCCATTTCTGAATGAATTCCACAAATATAGATATATGGTTAGGGCTTGAATCTGTTTATTTTGTACTTACCTCTGAGCTGTTTCAAGCGTCTGGTCCCAATCTTATGCTAGAAACAGCTTCATCTTTACGATCAGTGATGGCCGAAAACTGAGGTGTGAGACAACAATCTGGTTCACAATTTCATGGGCTCCAGAATAATTCTGTCTTTTCGTGAAATATTTAACTAGTAGATTGAGCATCGGATACAAAAACAATTTATTGCTTCATCTCTTTGAAGTGTATGCTTTTAAACACAGTCATGACTCACTGTTCGAGTAGATTACAGATATAGAGTGCATACCTTTCCCATCAAGCCTATCACATCTTTTGACTCCGTCATCAAAATATCTGATGGATTTGTTTCTGTTAAACTCCTTGTCAGAGTTCAGTTCTATCGCTCCTTTAAGAACAAGACCCTGCACACAATTGGAAATGGAACATTTCATGTGTAATTCATTTTAAAGCAAGCAATCAGTTGACATGCTTTTCTTTTTGGTAAGCATAATTCTACATTCCAATAATTTCCAAGTCAAACCCATATACCTTGGGTAAGGACAGGACAAGGGCTTCAGGACTAGATTCAAAAGAATGTCTCAGGCAACAAGTCATATCAGTAACTACAGAAAAAATAGTTTTAATAAATATTTGTACTAATTTTTCAAATAACAGGCAATCTTATAATATAAACATATTCTCAAATATATAATGTTAACATTTATACACCCACACCCCACACCCATACCTTCAGTGAGAATTATTACATCATAGGAATAGTATGATAACACATGTTACAAGCGACCTCAAATATCTAGATCAATACACGGTATATACAATGTCGGGGAAGTTACTTTTCAAAATAATAATGTTACAGTTACTTGAACAAAATAGTTACAATTACTTATTACTTTGAAAAACATGTTAGTTAGAAATAGTTACTTCATAGGAGAAGCCAATTCCTGTCCTGACAAGCCACACCCAATCAAGGTTTTTGCTATGTTTGAAATAGTGTATTGTAGTAATTGACAATTGTCAACTGAGAATTGTCTGATCCCCGCCCTGTATTGGGGTTCCAGGTCACAGGTACACCATTCCAGTTGTAGGAACCGCCCCCGGACTCTGCTTAGCCAATTGAATGGATCCGCTCATTACTGCATTTACTCTCCGACTTGCACTGTTGAAGCTCTTTCCCACATTATGCATTAGCCGTTCTGCCTTTTTTTTTTAATGTTACGAAAAATGAACCGTTACAGTGCCAAGTTACTTAAACAATGTAATCAGATTGCAGTAATGCATTACATGTACTGGACTGTGTTACTCCCCAACACTGAGTATATATGTAATCAGATTGCAGTAATGCATTACATGTACTGGACTGTGTTACTCCCCAATGCTGAGTATATCTGTAATCAGATTGCAGTAATGCATTACATGTACTGGACTGTGTTACTCCCCAACACTGAGTATATATGTAATCAGATTGCAGTAATGCATGACATGTACTGGACTGTGTTACTCCCCAACACTGAGTATATCTGTAATCAGATTGCAGTAATGCATTACATGTACTGGACTGTGTTACTCCCCAACACTGAGTATATATGTAATCAGATTGCAGTAATGCATTACATGTACTGGACTGTGTTACTCCCCAACACTGAGTATATATGTAATCAGATTGCAGTAATGCATTACATGTACTGGACTGTGTTACTCCCCAACACTGAGTATATATGTAATCAGATTGCAGTAATGCATTACATGTACTGGACTGTGTTACTCCCCAACACTGAGTATATCTGTAATCAGATTGCAGTAATGCATTACATGTACTGGACTGTGTTACTCCCCAACACTGAGTATATATGTAATCAGATTGCAGTAATGCATTACATGTACTGGACTGTGTTACTCCCCAACACTGAGTATATATGTAATCAGATTGCAGTAATGCATTACATGTACTGGACTGTGTTACTCCCCAACACTGAGTATATATGTAATCAGATTGCAGTAATGCATTACATGTACTGGACTGTGTTACTCCCCAACACTGAGTATATATGTAATCAGATTGCAGTAATGCATTACGTGTACTGGACTGTGTTACTCCCCAACACTGAGTATATATGTAATCAGATTGCAGTAATGCATTACATGTACTGGACTGTGTTACTCCCCAACACTGAGTATATATGTAATCAGATTGCAGTAATGCATTACGTGTACTGGACTGTGTTACTCCCCAACACTGAGTATATATGTAATCAGATTGCAGTAATGCATTACATGTACTGGACTGTGTTACTCCCCAACACTGAGTATATATGTAATCAGATTGCAGTAATGCATTACATGTACTGGACTGTGTTACTCCCCAACACTGAGTATATATGTAATCAGATTGCAGTAATGCATTACATGTACTGGACTGTGTTACTCCCCAACACTGAGTATATATGTAATCAGATTGCAGTAATGCATTACATGTACTGGACTGTGTTACTCCCCAACACTGAGTATATATGTAATCAGATTGCAGTAATGCATTACATGTACTGGACTGTGTTACTCCCCAACACTGAGTATATATGTAATCAGATTGCAGTAATGCATTACATGTACTGGACTGTGTTACTCCCCAACACTGAGTATATATGTAATCAGATTGCAGTAATGCATTACATGTACTGGACTGTGTTACTCCCCAACACTGAGTATATATGTAATCAGATTGCAGTAATGCATTACATGTACTGGACTGTGTTACTCCTCAACACTGAGTATATATGTAATCAGATTGCAGTAATGCATTACATGTACTGGACTGTGTTACTCCCCAACACTGAGTATATATGTAATCAGATTGCAGTAATGCATTACATGTACTGGACTGTGTTACTCCCCAACACTGAGTATATATGTAATCAGATTG
Source organism: Polyodon spathula (assembly GCF_017654505.1). Lineage (NCBI taxonomy): Eukaryota > Metazoa > Chordata > Actinopteri > Acipenseriformes > Polyodontidae > Polyodon > Polyodon spathula. The sequence goes on from NC_054537.1 coordinate 1,289,486, forward strand.
CAGTAATGCATTACATGTACTGGACTGTGTTACTCCCCAACACTTAGTATATATGTAATCAGATTGCAGTAATGCATTACATGTACTGGACTGTGTTACTCCCCAACACTGAGTATATATGTAATCAGATTGCAGTAATGCATTACATGTACTGGACTGTGTTACTCCCCAACACTGAGTATATATGTAATCAGATTGCAGTAATGCATTACATGTACTGGACTGTGTTACTCCCCAACACTGAGTATATATGTAATCAGATTGCAGTAATGCATTACATGTACTGGACTGTGTTACTCCCCAACACTGAGTATATATGTAATCAGATTGCAGTAATGCATTACATGTACTGGACTGTGTTACTCCCCAACACTGAGTATATATGTAATCAGATTGCAGTAATGCATTACATGTACTGGACTGTGTTACTCCCCAACACTGAGTATATATGTAATCAGATTGCAGTAATGCATTACATGTACTGGACTGTGTTACTCCCCAACACTGAGTATATATGTAATCAGATTGCAGTAATGCATTACATGTACTGGACTGTGTTACTCCTCAACACTGAGTATATATGTAATCAGATTGCAGTAATGCATTACATGTACTGGACTGTGTTACTCCCCAACACTGAGTATATATGTAATCAGATTGCAGTAATGCATTACATGTACTGGACTGTGTTACTCCCCAACACTGAGTATATATGTAATCAGATTGCAGTAATGCATGACATGTACTGGACTGTGTTACTCCCCAATGCTGAGTATATCTGTAATCAGATTGCAGTAATGCATTACATGTACTGGACTGTGTTACTCCCCAACACTTAGTATATATGTAATCAGATTGCAGTAATGCATTACATGTACTGGAATGTGTTACTCCTCAACGCTGAGTATATATGTAACCAGATTGCAGTAATGCATTACATGTACTGGAATGTGTTACTCCTCAACGCTGAGTATATATGTAATCAGATTGCAGTAATGCATTACATGTACTGGAATGTGTTACTCCTCAACGCTGAGTATATATGTAATCAGATTGCAGTAATGCATTACATGTACTGGACTGTGTTACTCCCCAACACTGAGTATATATGGATTTTAGGATCTACCAACCTCTCTTGAGTCTGCAATCTTCAGCATCCTGTCTATATACTCCTTGGCTTTGCCACTGTGCCCCAACAGCCACAGAAACATCCCAGCATAGTACAGAGGCTTCTCTCTAGCAGTCTTTCTGTTTATTTTCAATTCACTCTCTAGTTCCACAACGGCATCTCGGTCTTTTAACAAGCAAAACGTCATTATTTATATGAAATAAAAACAATCTCTGTTACTATCTTTAAAGGAAAGTGGGTTGGCTATTTAAACTCTTCTTGGTTTCATTCATCATTTTCTAAAACTCTTTCATGATGATTTAAATTGAAATTTGAAATTCAGAAATAGTTGCTGTTTAGTCTTTGAAGTTTCACGCACACTCGTGAGTTCAATATTTGTGCAATTATAGTTTTATTATGCTAAATACATAAGTAAGCAGATACCCACTGACAGTTTCACTTTGTTTGTGAGCATAAATGAGGGCCATAGTGGAACAAAGGGACACATCTGGTTTGTCCTTTACTTGATTCAACTCTCTAATGGCTTCTTGAGTACGACCTGTAATGGTGGAACAGTGGTTAGAATCATCTGCAAACTTTTTTTATTTTTTTATTATAACACGCCTTTCATAGTGGACCACCATCACAAAGCACTTTACAAGATACGAGAGTAAGGTGTATGAACTATGCATCAGCTACAGAGTCACTTACAAGAACTTCTCACCCGAAAGACGGAGCACAAGGAGGTTAAGTGACTTGCTCATATAGTGAGTCAGTGACTAAGCTGGGATTTGAACCGGGTGCCTCTGGGTTACAAGCCAGTTTTTTTAACCACTGGACCACAAAGCCTCCTATAAAAAGATAAATCCACTTTCACTGCCATGGATATCACTAGCACTCTGGGTAAGGTTTGTGCAACCCTACTGTAAAAAGATAAATCCACTTTCACTGTCATGGATATCACTAGCACTCTGGGTAAGGTTTGTGCAACCCTATTGTAAAAAGATAAATCCACTTTCACTGCCATGGATATCACTGGCACTCTGGGTAAGGTTTGTGCAACCCTATTGTAAAAAGATAAATCCACTTTCACTGCCATGGATGTCACTGGCACTCACGATAAGGTGACAATTTTAGATACAGAATAGAATCCATGGCCTAAAGCAACATTCCTGATTGTCCACGGGTATTCTCTCCAGAACATTTTCAATACAGGTGTCTTTTTAAGGTGTTTAATTTGTTGTGTATGTGTATAAACATATGTCAGCTGAATGATCGTGCGTAGTGTACTTACCTTCCACACCAATGCATTTCAACTTACCTTCCATTAATATTCCATAGGCTTTAAAAAACAGCAGCACTGGGTTATTGTTGTACTTTTTCAGAAATTCACTTGCAATCTTTACTACATGTCGGTAGTAGTTCTCCTGGCAATAGTAAGTAAGGGATGCCTAAACAAAACAAAAATACATTTCAGAAAGGTTGATTTCAGTTGTGATGCAAGAAGGAGGTTTTAAGAAGGAAATCACAGTGGTCTTGTATAATGCTTTAATATGTATTGATGGGATGGAGAGAGCTTTTTAATATACCTAAGTAAATTATTATTATTATATTATTATTATTATTAGTAGTAGTATAGTAGTAGTAGTAGTAGTAGTAGTAGTTTTTTTTTTGTTTGTTTTTTTATTAGCTTTATTTCTCCAAGTGTTATTTGTACATCTTAAGGTTTTTTGCTTGCAGCTGCTACCTGTCCAGCGATTCTGTCCAAGTCTCTGTCCCTGAGGGGTCAGTCTGCGGCCACCGTTGGGATCCTTCTCGACCATCTTGAGGGCCTCCAGGGACTGCAGCACCCTGTGGGGTAGTAGTAGTAGTAGTATATCAATGGCTGACACACGCAAAGCCTTCTGATCAGTGGATGGAGGTAATTGAATAATTGATAATTAGGCTCCAGCCACATGCTATAAAAAAAGGGGAAATTCATTTGGTGTTTGGGGGGGGGGGGGGGGGTGTTTGTGACAGAACAGTGGTGAGGTGAGGTGAGGTGAGGTGAGGTGAGGTGAGGTGAGGTGAGCAGAGCAGTTGTTATGTGAAAAAGTTCAGTGAAGGCTCTGCCCAGCCTGAACAGTTTTGTTTAAACTTTTGTTTTGGCCCCTGTGCCAGTTGTTTTGTAAGTGTTTATTATGTGCGAGGTTTGTTTTTGTTTGACCTTTGATTTTTGGCTCTGTGAGCAGTGTTTTGTTTATTAAACAGCGCAGCAGCGCTTTAACTGCAGCTTCCTTGTCTCCTTGACCGCCGATACCACTTGGGCCCGCAACGCTATCCTGTCACAGCGATGTTATTGCTGGCAGGTTTGATTTTATTTCTTATAAATAATGCGTCTTTCAGATTGCTATTGGCGTCTTTGGTTGCTAAGCAACGTCAACCGCTCAGCGCAAAGGGAATTACAGACCAAACGAGCAGAGCGTTCATTTAATGTTGTGGAATTTTACCATCTATAACCACGGCAACACGTTTAAAAAAATATTACTAATGAAAATTGAGTTGGTTTTTTTTTTGTTTTTTTTTTGCATCATATGATTAAGTAAAGGGAAAATTACCTTAGTTCATTTGAGAGCTGCTCCCAAAACAAAGCACCCATACATAAATAATTTTACGTTTTTCTAGGATGGGCTTACTATGAAACTGGTGCCATTTTGGATCCTCATGGAGTCAGCATGGCGTACAATATAATAACATAGTTGGAGCCAACATGGCGAAGACAGGGTTTCAGTTTCAAAAACTACCGGGGGCTGTGATTTAGTCACTGAGTCCTGGATCGTCAATTGACTTGTTTGGGCTGACGTGGCGAGTTTGCAATATGGCCCCTGAGTAATGCAAGATCCGCATTCCTCATTTCTTTATTTACTTTATTCTATTTTTATACCAAAACTTCACGAAGAAAGACATGGGGTTGACGCAGAGCACAGACGTACCCGAAGGAGGGACAGATGGATACCACGTACACGGGGTACGTGCTTACTGCACACTTAAACTATGTACTCGTTCATAATCTAGCTAGTGCGGTACTTACTCGCTGTGGTCGGTATTACAGTATCATTAACACAGCTTACAGGGATGTGTCTAGGGCCCGTCTTTTCCAAGCCAGCTGGTGAGGTGGCATTTTCCCCGTGTTTCCTCTGCAGGTAACACGATAACTAAACGAGTATTCCAGCTCTACTGTGCACGGTAGCTGTCAGTCACATGCCAGGGGTACACACTCACGTCTTGCTTTGTGTTTGTGGCGGGGGTTGTTTAAGCGCAGTACTGCTAAACGCTTTCACTGCGTGTTCGTGCCGTGGCCTCCTTGTTAGCGACACGTAAGGAGTACGAGTAGGTAGGGTTAACTGGGCTTGGTTGCTAAGCAAGCCGCAGTAATTCTATCAGATTGTATTATTGTGACTCTTGCAGAACTTGATTTCATGTGTAAAGTTGTGTGTCCCCTTTGCAGTGGAATTAGATGCAGTTAGCGGGATAGTCAATCTGAAAGACTTTGACAGTAGTAGGTGCCAAGCACACATTACTGGATGTCAACGAGGGGGCAGCGTCAGTGTATTCCAGAAAGACACGTTTCCACCCCCAAGAAAATAGACAGCAATTATTGAGGAATGCCAAGTCACTATACGCTCTTTGCGCGTGACTATAGGTTATTTAATTTTTTTTTTTTTTTTTCAGGTTCAAGAAGGTTCCCCGGCTGAGAGGGCAGGATTGGAGCCATATTTTGATTTTGTCATTGCTGTGGGGCATACAAGACTGGTAACTATTCTGACAGTTCATGAAGCTGCCAGTCAAACACAGTGCAAGCTACCACGTATGTGTACATCCATGCCATGCACAGAGTGATATAAAGTAATACATTACTGCTGTGTGCAGTGATCTCTTAGACTCAAGGGAAATGATCCAGACTTTCGCTAAGGGAATGTCCCATCGGCCACACCTGTACAGAGAGAACACTGGGCGTGGCAGATAATGAGCAGACGTATTTGTTTCTGTGCAGGCACTTCATGGAATGCCACTTGAAGAGATGTACCACTTTGTTAGTAACACCAGAATAGTTTCTCCAGATTAGATGTGTGTATGTGTTTTTTTTCTTCTCCAGATTGCAGGGAATAAAGCATTGAGTGTTTTCACACAACAGTGCACAGCAGAGCAGCAAAAAAGCATGCTTATATGGATGAATGTGGAAGTTATTTTGGATTCTACCTTGTCATCTGATAATCATGTTGGTTCAGTTTCCAGACTTGACTTGTGTATACTGAGACATTGCGTGGTTCTGCTCACTTCTGTCACAAGTTCACATGATGTTGATTCACGCTTGTGTTCATTTCTGTACCTCATTGTTTGCCAGCCTACTACTTGGCTCATTAAATAGATCACAGTTCAACAGAACTCAGCAACTAGCATACTGATTCATGCAAGCTAGCCACCAGTGATTCCATTCTGTGGGCCCTGCATTGGCGACCAGTCCAGTTTCCTGTAGATTCTTTTGGCCTCTAAATTCGTAGTGAAATTTCTCTCTCAAGTATAATCAGGAATGCAGAGACTGTTTACATGTGCTAGGTTAGTTCAGCTGATATTGTAAGGTTAGCTTGTGGTTAAATGTAGTTTATAAGGTAATGGTTTTGTAAAGCATCTTGGGATGCCTGTGCATGAAGGACTCTGTATACTGTAAGTGAACATTAACTGTTTCACTGCCACTTTGTTTTAGCCTCTGACCATGTTAATAACAGACCACTTGCTTGCAATCTGCAAGCTGCATCCTATGCAACTCTCAAAGTTAACTGCAGGTCTTGTAAAAAGTAACATACTTATTTTAAAGCCTTTGAACATATCAATGTCAATTTGATGACTTCACAAAAAAAAGATTGAAAATTTGAATCTAAAATATGCATTAAATACAGCTCTCCAAGTCCTCTAGGATATCATAACCTTTCAATTTTGTAACACTGGGGAAAGCATTTGTTTCATGGTGTGTGTGTGTTTTTTTTTTTTTTTTATATCTACCATTGCATCCAAAGGTGGACTGGCTTCTTCAAAGTCAGCGTTTATATTTGACACTTATTGATTAAAAAAAAAAAAAAAAAAAAAAAAAAAACGTTGGCCACAAAGTGCATACTGCCTCATTTTGTTTGGTTGTTGTATTTTCTTCAGAACAAAGAGAATGACACGTTGAAAGACTTGCTGAAGGCGAATGTGGAGAAGCCTGTGAAGCTGGAGGTGTACAGTATTAAAGCGATGAGGGTGCGAGAGCTGGAGGTCGTGCCCAGTAACATGTGGGGAGGCCAGGGGCTGCTGGGGGCCAGTGTCAGATTCTGCAGTTTCCAAGGAGCCAGCGAACACGTCTGGCATGTGCTGGTAAGCAGAGGCACGTGCAGCGGGCAGTGTTGTGTGATACACTGCCGTTACAGGTTGTGGCCTGTGTCCTGTGAGAGAGATCAGGTTAAAAGCTCTAAAGCCACAAGGGGGTTTTCCAAGCAGACAGGTGATTCATGCCAGTTTATATAAACTCATGTCCTGGGTTAAACAACATAAACCCAGTGTATGTGTTGCTGTTTAAGTCAAGGGAATTCCAGTCCTGGAGGCCGTTCCTCTCAGGGTTTGGTAGGTATTATTACTCTGCCTTCATTAAGACTTGGCTGGATCTTGAATTATTGCAATTCCATGTTTTAGAACATGGTTACAACACAGACCCAGAGTGTACAACTTTACTCACTCCTGGCAGTAAGAAAACATTCAGAATAACACAGTAAAAAGATTTGCCCACCAGGTGGCAGCACACATTAAATGAAATCCTATACGAATAAATTGTAAAGGATGCCTATACCATTGCTAATAAGGCTCACAATATTGAAATTGCATTTAACTTATTGCAATGATACCCAAGCAATCTACACTGCTTTACAGAAAGCTGAAGGGGGCCCCTGGAAGAGCAATCTGTTAACTAGCAGCAACCTAACCGAGACTTCCTCCTCTTTTCAGGATGTCGAGCCCAATTCTCCAGCATCTCTAGCTGGTCTCCGTGCACATACAGACTACATAGTCGGAGCTGACCAGGTGATTCAAGATGTAAGTACCACCCACACTCTGGTGCCATTAAGCATTGCCAGCCTTTATTTCCCTAACATGCATGATGTTTGAAAACATCTCCATTTGTGAATCTATTCGAGCATTGCTGGACTGAGTTGAAGAGGCTGCTGTGAAGAGCACGGTTCTCCAGGTTGAAGCTTACCTGTTGAAAGGAATTATCAAAATGATCCACCTAGACATGGGACAAGTAATTGAGACGCTGTGATATAAACAGGTCTCTGCAGACTGTAATAAATATCACTGAATGATCACTAAATTACCAAATGAGTCTCTTATTGTGTGAAGGGTTTCACTGATTTTTTAGTTTGCTTGCCTCTTGAAAGCAGACACAGCAATTGAAGTTTGCATTTTTGTGCCTTTTTGTATTTACAGAAATTAAATAAATTGAACTCCCAGAGAGTACTAAACTATAGTTTCTAGTTTCTAACTAGATCGGATGGCTAAGCTGTTTACTGATTACAGAACTCTGTTACACACAACACAAAGGTTTCACACGGTATCTTTTTTTCCAGGCTTCTACACAGATTGTTCTACCTAGACAGCCTCTTGCCTTCACACAGACTGCATTGAATAAACATTTTTCCCAGTTAAATACCTGCCTTTTAATCGCTGGCAGGTGTCCCTCATTAATTAATAGAACCATGTGACCCTTATCCTGGCTCCCTCCCATGGCATTCTGGGGGATGTAGTCCTTTTGCCCCTCCTGGGCTACATTTTCTCATCCCCCTAGTCTGCCACTTCTATATAGAATTGTGATATTAGGGTGGAGTGACAGTCTGTATGCTTTTTAAAGTGCGTTATTTGAATATAAGGTTGTGTTTTGTATTAACACTGTTGTCCTGTGCTCCAGTCTGAGGATTTCTTCTCCCTGGTGGAGTCCCATGAGGGGAAGCCCTTGAAGCTGCTGGTCTACAACACTGAGACTGACCGGTGTCGAGAGGTTGTGGTTACACCCAATGGAGCGTGGGGAGGCGAAGGAAGGTAACAATCTGGCTATTGCAATGCCACTTCCGTAAAGGGATCACAGTTCCATGTAGGTGTGCACTGTAACACATGCAGGCAGAGCTGTAGTTAAGAGACCATGCTGTTTGTGGTCTACCCTATAATGAGAACGCAATAGGAGAAACCTCTATAGAGCCGAACCGGTTCTGCACCATAAGGGGCTGCTTTATAACGGTGGAGCACTGTCTTTACTGTGTTTACTATGCGTGCCTCTCATTTTTATATAGAAAGGTCAGCTACAGGTGTAAAGATAAAAGTTCAGGATGTCATTTCATGTTGTTGCACTTTGTGGTTAGGGGTTAGGTTTCAGTCCTCAGAAGAGGTAAAACAGGTTATTCGCTTATTCCCCTTTTCTTAAGCCTGTTCTGGAGTGACCACCCTTATAGATGGAGCAGCTAAAGCCATGCCCATCTAGTCCTTTCTCTTAATGTGTATTTCCTGTGTTCTGTTACAGTGTGTTCTTTGTCCTAGATGTACCTCGTACACTTCACCTCTTGCCAAGCAGTAACATCTCTTAGGTTAGAATAACAATAATAAGAAAAAATAAATTTGCACTAGTTTGTAATTTAGTCAGAAAGGTTTCATCTCGTAGAAGAAATAACTTGACAATATCACAGCACTGGTGTGCTTGGAGGGACCTGATCGGCATGACGCTCCCTACAGAACCCGTTAAGATAAATGTGTGTGGCCTTGAGCAAGTCCCTGCCATGCTTGCTTGTGGCTTGCATTCAGTCAGCTGTTGCAGTGGGTAGATGAAGGCGATATTGCATCTGAATACACTGTGCCCATCTCCCTGGGATTGCCCTGATTTTCAATTGGTACTTGCAGTGCTCAGCAGCTCTGTAATGCTTTTTGTTTCTGTTGGTAGTTTAGGGTGTGGTATTGGCTACGGATACCTGCACCGAATCCCATCTCTTCCTGCAACACCAAAGACAGTCGAGGTCAAACCACCCTCCTCAGTGCCTGAAGAGAGTACCTCAGTGCCTGAAGAGGGTACCCTAGCCACAGTGCCAAGTAATGGCTACACTGAGGTTTGTGACTTCACTGTCTTGGGTTGGGGTTGGGAGGGGTCAGGACCTTTTGGAATAACTTGTTGGTTTTGATTTTCTGTATTTGCATCTTTCCTCGTCTCCTACCTATACTGTTTAACAGTGTATTCTCCTCTTCTCTGATTTGTAATGCTAGGTTGCCCTGCTTGCCCCTTCGGTACAGTCAGAAACCTTGGAGGAAGCAATGACCCTGAAGCAGGATATACCAAGCCAGCCAACAGAGATCTCTCCACTACCGCCCCCTATTCAGAGGGTCATGGATCCAGGTAGCTTTTAATAGTAAAGTCACTTCACTTCCTCAGCTCCATGCAGTACAGATTGCACTAATTCATTTCCTGTACGGGGCTGCCTTGAGTGGTGCTCAGCTGTGCTGGAAACGGTTAAAGCTTAACTTATCAAAGGGTTTCTCAGTGCCACAAAACACTTGGAATCTCAGCTGACAGTTATTCACTTTGGCTGCTTTGGTCAAAAAATATTACATGTAAAATAATACACAAGTCAGTTTTCAATTGAATGCATTTTTTGCTACAGTACTATTACAGAATGGAACCAATGCACGTTCCTCATTGAACCCTCCTGGAGATTGTCTGAAGCACATTCATCCATCTCGCATCTTTTTGTAACAGTATTCTATCCCGATCACCACCCCTCCTAGGATTCTTAACTAGTTCAATACCCAGCAATCCTTACTGTTTCATGTGAAGCCAAGCAGAGGGGGCTGCTTCACAATCTCAGAATCTTCATATATATTTTTTCTAATCACGTTGAAGTCTGGGATTGCAGTATAACTGATAGAATAAGTAAATCTTCTGAAGTTTACCGTATTTAAGTATTGACTCCTTCAAACTTTCACAAAACGGCAATCGTAGCGTCAAAATACATGTCATATAAAATCCTGAAGGCCCATGTCTCAGGACTGAAGAGAGCTTGAGGTCAGCACATTTTCCATTTGGTATATCAGTATGCAAGAGATACTTGAGCTGTCAGCTGTATCAGTATTGCTTGTTTTAACATGAAATGTCCCTTTTAGTGGACACAGAGTGGAGTTTGTTGAACAGTGTGGTGAGGCGTGTCGACACCATGTCCAAGCAGTACTTAAACAGGGACCTCCCTTTAAGTGCTGACACCCGTAGCAAAATTTCACCATCTGCAGAGCTAAATTGGGAGTGTTTTAATTGCCAGATTGAACTTTTCCAATGATTGCAGGTTTCATTGAGATGTCTGAAGCCTCTCTTCCTGAGCTCTCAGACCTGATGCTGAATTTGTCTTCCTCCGCTGGTGACGTGGCAGTCAGTTCCTTGCTAGGAGAAGGGTCAGTGTTGAGTGATGAGCTTAACCCCTCTATTGGTAAGATTGTTTCCCGCATGGTTTTTGTTTTCCCCTCAGATGTGCATTAAATGAATATATTATGCTGGTTGATGTCTTCATTTCAAACACATGGCATGCTGTAGGGGTTACAGAAGCCCCTGCAGTGTTTACAGTGTCTTCCTTTGCTGAACTTGCTGGTGTCCATAGCGCACATGTTCTTTCAGTTCTGATAGTTTTTTTTATTCATGTCTGACACAGACAGGAAAGAAGCCAGTGAAAGGGTGGGGGGAAATGGCCCCCTCCAGGTGAACTGCCACAGAAATTACAAGACAGGTAAGAACATGGCTTGCAAACAGACAGTGTTACAAGATCATCATGTGTTAAAGTAAAAATACATGTTTCAGGGCACCAGACAAACATGTTGCCTAGGAGCCAATGGCTTTTTTAAAATGCAGACTGACATCATAGTGCACTCATAAATATTGATTTGGACTTGGTGAGTGGGTTTGCAAGGCAGAGTAAAATGACTGAACTATTTAGTTTGCTGCCATGACTTTAGTTTATTGAGAAATGCAGAAGAATAACACTTTTATTTTGTTTAGATGAGTCTGAAAGGTCTGCGCCAGAGCCTCTGCCTTCCTCAGTTGAACTGCCGCTCAAAGCCTCTGTGGTAGAGTCTGCATTGGAGCATGTTCTGGAGTCAACTGTCCCACAACTGAGCAGCCCTTCCACGAGGGACAGCCAGAGCCTGGTTCACACTGACATGCCGATACAGAAAGAGCAGAGTGGGGAGGACCTTTCCCAGCAGATTAGTGCAGAAGAGAGCATGCAGCAATAGGAGGTGTCTTATAATGAAAGCGTTGGCTTCCTTTGTTGAACTCAAAGCATTGGGTGAAGGTTCAACACCCTGTCCCTTTTAAAGCCTGTGGGTGTGTTAATTAACTGAGCGGCTCGGAGTGAGAATTTCTCTCCTCACTGATGAAACCTGCTGTAGCACTGAGCTTCTCGGGGGAGCTGAGCTTGCTGTTCAGTGGGTTCTTTCACAGGGCTGCTCGGAGCGGCTCCCTTACTTAACGCACCCAGCGTTTCAACAATATCAATAGGTGATACTGCAGTCATTATTTTGTTTTTAGGATCATAAGAGAAGGTTTTCAGAATTCCACAGACAGGCAGTGGGACAAACTGGTTCCGTTTCTATGCAGGTCGGAACGGTTTATATTTAATTTACAAGAGATGTGGAACAATGTGGAATTTAAGGTTTGTTTTATTTTTGATAAATTAGATTTCCATATTCTAAATTTAATCAAGTTTGCTTAATTGTATTGCCCAACACGTTTTTGTTGTGCAGGCATTATCGGATGGTGGGTCAGTGTTGATTTTCCCTGGGATTTTAAGGTTTCAGTGAAAGTTCATTGCTTATTAAGCCAAAGTCCTGAACTCTATATGGTAATATTGACGTGTGTACAGCTATAGATCTTGTTACGATCTAAGCAAGTATATTAAATTCTAAAATCAAAATAGTATGTTTGTTTTATATAGTGTTGTTTTTTATGGCTGTATCGCATTACAAAATGTGTCAATGTAATTTTAAATTGCAGACTATTACGTATAAAATAATGCAGAATTTTTGGCATTTCCACATGTTTTAATGGTCATAATTTATAACTTATCACACTATTTTAATAGAACTTTACTTTTTTGTTCTGTGTAATAATTGGTAATATTATGCTTTATAACTTGTTGTCTGGACTCCCCTCTTGATGAGTTTTTATATTGTTTTACAGGGAGAATAACTGCCCAGGTTTGGCTAACATGAATTTGGTACTACATACCATTGCAGTGATTTGAAGCTACAGTTGCTTAGGTGATGAATGTGGGCATCCTTGTCAGAATGACCTTATTAAATTTTAGGTAAACTAATTCACTTAAACAGCAATATTTTAAATAATTTAAAATTGTATGAAATGTTTTGGCTCCAAACAAAATTAATATAAGAAATCTATTTAAATTCAGAATGCAGCTACTGTAGGGCTTGTATTTATGCAACTCTTTTTTGATATTGGCCACTTTTTGCTGAAGGCCTGGTATGGGATATAAGCCCACAGTCTTTGTCAATGTTACTAGTTGCAGTTTGCACGGGATAAGCATTTCAGAACTATGCAACCGTATATAAACTACCTTTTTACTTTAATATGATTTGTAAAAAGGTTGTGTTTTTTTTGGTTCTTTACAAGTGATCAAACTGCATTGTTGAGACATCGCTATGATTTCTTTGTTTTATCCACAGTTGTTTGGCAATACTGCAGGAAAACGCTACTATTTTAAACATGTTTTGTTTCTTGTCTGTAATTAACAACACTTAAAGCACCTTTCTGTATTTTGTGAGGGATGGGGTTTTATAATTGTAGGCAAAATATGAATTTCTTACTAACCTGGCTATCGAAGCATACAGTAGGTATTGTGTAACACTGAAGGTAGATTTTTAGTTCACATTTAATTTGGGGCTATTGCATCCTTGTAGCTGCTGGGCAAAGTTGAAATATTAATGCACAAGGCCATAAATGCCAATAAAAATATATTAAACTGATCAGTTTTGTTATTTCTTGTGTATGAAGGATGGATGGTAATGCATATAATGTAATACATATTGACAACCTGTTACGAAAGTCAAATGTTGGTGTATTTTCTCTGTACTCAATAAGCAGCTCCTTATGCCTACATGTAGTAGAATCATTGCATTATTGCAAGGATACAATGCTATTTGTTGCATGATGAGAGTTCCTGCTGTTTGTGATCTTTCCTCTGATCATTTCTGTCAATCAAGTTTAATGAATGGAGTTGCGCTTTGGTATCTCCTCTCCACATTACAGGACCAGTCCTTTCAGAGGCTGCCAGTACCAGCCTTTTCCAGCTTTAACCATGGCAGTACTGGTACCAGCTCTGTCCTCCTCAAGGCAACCTACCCACACTTAGTATTGTGTGGTGACTGTTAATGTAATTGTCAAACACTTACAAGGTCTGTATGCAGCATACAAAGGAAATCATTACTGTTTAAACGCCTGCCAGTAAGCAACGCAGCTGAATCTACTGTATCTGAACATAACAAAGTTTACAAACGAGAGGAGGCCATTCGGCCCATCTTGCTCGTTTGGTTGTTAGTAGCTTATTGATCCCAGAATCTCATCAAGCAGCTTCTTGAAGGATCCCAGGGTGTCAGCTTCAACATTACTGGGGAGTTGGTTCCAGACCCTCACAATTCTCTGTGTAAAAAAGTGCCTCCTATTTTCTGTTCTGAATGCCCCTTTGTCTAATCTCCATTTTGACCCTTGGTCCTTGCATGGGGTGTTTTTTTTTTTTTTTTTTTTAGGTTGAAAGTCTCTTGGGTCGACATTGTCAATACCATTTTTGAATGTTTGAATTAGGTTGCCATGTAGTCTTCTTTGTTCAAGACGGAACAGATTCAATTCTTTTAGCCTGTCTGCATATGACATGCCTTTTAAACCTGGAATAATTCTGGTCTCACTTCTTTGCACTCTTTCTAGAGCAGCAATATCCTTTTTGTAGTGAGGTGACCAGAACTGAACACAATATTTAAGATGAGGACTTACTAATGCATTTTACAGTTTTAACATTACTTCCCTTGATTTAAATTCAACACTTTTCACAATATCTGAGCATCTTGTTAGCCTTTTTTATAGCTTCCCCACATTGTCTAGATGAAGACATTTCTGAGTCAACAAAAACTCCTAGGTCTTTTTCATAGATTCCTTCTCCAATTTCAGTATCTCCCATATGATATTTATAATGTACATTTTTATTTCCTGCGTGCAGTACCTTACACTTTTCTCTATTAAATGTCATTTGCCATGTGTCTGCCCAGTTCTGAATCTTGTCTAGATCATTTTGAATGACCTTTGCTCCTACAACAGTGTTTGCCACGCCTCCTATTTTTGTGTTGTTTGTAAATTTAACAAGTTTGCTTACTATACCACAATCTAAATCATTAATGTAGATTAGGAATAGCAGAGGACCTAATACTGATCCCTGTGGTACACCACTGGTTACCACACTCCATTCTGAGGTTTCTTCACTAATCAGTACTTTCTGTTTTCTACATGTTAACCACTCCCTAATCCATGTACATGTGTTTCCTTGAACGCAGCTGGGATTCAGTTTGAGAATTAATCTTTTATGTGGGACTTTGTCAAAAGCTTTCTGGAAATCTAAATAAACCATGTCATATGCTTTGCAATTATCCATTATCGATGTTGCATCCTCAAAAAAAATCAAGCAAGTTAGTTAGACACAATCTCCCTTTCCTAAAACCATGTTGACTGTCTCCCAGGACCCTGTTACCATATAGGTAATTTTCCATTTTGGATCTTATTATAGTTTCCATAAGTTTGCATATAATAGAAGTCAGGCTTACTGGTCTGTAGTTACCTGGTTCAGTTTTGTTTCCCTTTTTGTGGATCGGTATTACGTTTGCAATTTTCCAGTCTGTCGGTACAACCCCTGTTGCATGATCTTGGTTAGCGGTTTGTAAATAACTTATTTCATTTCTTTGAATACTATTGGGAGGATCTCATCTGGCCCACGGGATTTGTTTATTTTAAGAGCTCCTAGTCCCTTTAACACTTCTGCCTCGGTTATGCTAAAGTTATTTAAAACTGGATAGGAACTGGATGACGTGGGGCATGTTGTCTGTATCCTCCTTTGTAAAAACTTGTGAAAAGTAATCATTTAATATATTTGCTATTTTTTTTTTCTTCATCTATAATTTTGCCATTTGTATCTCTCAAACATTTAATCTCCTCTTTGAATGTTCGCTTGCTGTTGTAATATTGGAAAAAACATTTTGGAATTGGTTTTAGCTCCCTTAGCAATGTTCATTTCTATTTCTCTCTTGGCCTTTCTAACTTCCTTTTTGACTTGCGTTTGTAGTTCTGTGTACTCTTTCTGTGTATTGTTTTTGGTCCCTATTAAACGCTCTATAAAGTGCCTTTTTAGCTGAATATTTATTTTAATTGATCTAATAAACCATTTTGGCAATTTAGTTTTACATTTAGATTTGTCTACTTTAGGGATGGAATTGTTTTGCGCCTCTAGTACTACATTTTTGAAGAACAGCCATCCTTTTCTGTGGATGTTTTCTCTGTTTTACTCCAATCTACTTCTGTTAGTCTCTGTTTCATATCTTCATAGTTTGCTTTTCTAAAATTGTAAACCTTAGTTTTAGTCTTTACTTTTGGGGTTTTAAAAATAATTTCAAATGAGACCATGTTGTGGTCTGAGTTTGCTAGTGGTTCTCTGACCTCTGTTTTAGTTATTTTGTCTTCGTTATTTGAAAAGACTAAATCAAGGCATGCCTCCCCTCTAGTGGGTGCCTTCACAAATTGTGTTAGGAAGCAGTCATTTGTCATTTCCACCATTTCTATTTCATCCTTCGTGCTACCCACCGGGTTTTCCCATTTTATATGGGGGAAGTTGAAATCCCCCATTAGTATGGCTTCTCCTTTGCTACACGCATTTCTAATATCATTGTATAACAGATTATTTTGCTCACCTTCTGAATCTGGCGGTCTATAGCATGCTCCTATTATTATGCCCTTTGAATTTTTGTCCGTTATTCTGACCCATATTGATTCGACTTTGTTTTCTTTGTCCAGATTTAACACCTGGGCTTCAAGACTGTTTCTTATGTATAGCGCTACCCCTCCTCCTCTTCTGTCCTGCCTGTCTTTCCTATACAGTGTATACCCACAAATATTATATTCGTCCCCATCACTCTCAGACAACCAAGTTTCTGTAACACCTATCACATCATAGTTACCTGTTAGTGCAGTAGCTTCAAGTTCTAGAATTTTGTTTCTGATTCTTCTAGCATTTAGATAAATACATTAATCTGGGACAGTTGCGGCTGCTGAAGATGTGCTCATGTTGACTTTATTTAGGCACTGAAATTTAACTGGCAGAAAATAACACTGATTTATTGGAGTTCACAAAGAAAACTTGTTCAGCTTATCCCGGTAGCCTTTTCACTTCCTTTGTTTAATTATTTAGCCTTTAGCTGTATTCCACAGCCCTCCATTAAAATGATTTTCATCACTGGGAGTGGGAACATTAAAAAGACTAGGTTCTGTGCTTTCACATGAGTGCTCTCCAGTACGAGAGAATGGTGTGCTAACAGGGACTAGCCTTGATGGAGCCTTTCCTCATTCCCAAACATTCCTTATGATCTCATTTTCAACAGAATCATTTCAATGTTACACTGCATTTTTAATAAGTTCTCCTTACAAGTGTATCCATATTCCAAACATCATGTTAGTGTATGATGATAGTAACAGCAATGGGGTGTTGTAATACATGTGCACACTGCTGAACTACAGAAGCAATGGGGTGCTCTAATACATGTGCACACTGCTGAACTACAGAAGCAATGGGGTGTTCTAATACATGTGCACACTGCTGAACTACAGAAGCAATGGGGTGTTGTAATACATGTGCACACTGCTGAACTACAGAAGCAATGGGGTGTTGTAATACATGTGCACACTGCTGAACTACAGAAGCAATGGGGTGTTGTAATACATGTGCACACTGCTGAACTACAGAAGCAATGGGGTGTTAATACATGTGCACACTAATACATGTGCACACTGCTGAACTACAGAAGCAATGGGGTGTTGTAATACATGTGCACACTGCTGAACTACAGAAGCAATGGGGTGTTGTAATACATGTGCACACTGCTGAACTACAGAAGCAATGGGGTGCTCTAATACATGTGCACACTGCTGAACTATAGAAGCAATGGGGTGTTGTAATACATGTGCACACTGCTGAACTACAGAAGCAATGGGGTGTTGTAATACATGTGCACACTGCTGTAGTTCATATACAGAATGCATTCTTTAGTATAGCTGCTCAACAGTCAGTGGAGTCATTTTTCTGAATGGTTTTTGCTGCCTCCTATTCCCGATCCTTTATCAGATGCATTGTTTATAACTAAATTCACCAGGCCAGCCTAAAAAACGAGACATTACAACATTATAGATCAGATTTTCTGTAGGTTCAAAGTTCCCATAACATTTTCTTTTGTAAATTGGTTTAGCAAATTCCCATCTTTATGCAGATTTCATAATAGATGACTGAGACTGTGATGCTCCATAAGGGACTGTTGAGGATCTTTCAGTCAATCAGAGCCCACATTGTCACGACACTTCACACAGAAACACCATTCATGGCATTCACATGTTGCTTGTATTTTAACTTAAGCAACAGAACCAGAAGCCTCCTGGGAAAACCCGCCTTGGACCATTCCATGCTCAAGCTGAGTATTTGGAAGAGAGATTAAACATTGTTTGAAAGATAACATTCAAGGTCCTTCAGCAGAGATTAGAGACCTCATATTGACCCGACAGGTTAAAGGAAATCTCCAATACACAGTTGTAGCAATTACTGTATTCACACAATTATTGTTTTGAGTTTCATCTTTTATTAGGGAGCTCCCCTAAACCCCTTGTTTAGAAAGATACAGGGTATTAGTGCTTGTGACAGTGTAGCTGTCTGCCATGCGTGCCTTCGCTGCTGAGTGACAGGCAGGAGATTGAGACGGAGGCTGAAGGCAAACAGGATTTATTAACACACTGAACAGCTCATGTGACACTACCAGCGCAGACTACATACAACACAGGGTATGAAAACTTACATCTACAACCTTTGAACTAATGTTCTGTGATCAATAATAAACACGCTCTGGCTACTCACCTGGCTGCTCACTTGCTCTTCGGTATCCAACCCTGGAACACACCTGCCTGGTGATTCGATTCCACACCTGGTAATCACACACAGCAGGGAGGCTATCCCAGGAGCGCCAGGTACTTCATTACTTAATTACAATAAATACACACCATTTACACAACAACCCTCTTCATGCGTAGGGTTCCTGCCCCGCCACATTGCTACTGCATTGCCACACGCTCCTGCCCTGCCACACTGCTCCTGCCCCGCACACTGCTACTACACTGCCACACGCTCCTGCCCCGCCACTCTGCTCCTGCCCCGCCACACTGCTGTATACACTTACATTAGTGTCAGCTAATTTACACTGTAGCAAAATGCATAGGTTTACAGAAAGAAAAAAAAAACAACTTTCAATTGTCAGCACAACTCTCTGGCTTTCCTGTAGCTATGTTGCATTAGTGCTGTATGCGTGGGTGACGTTGCTGAAGAGCTTGATCACAGCGGATAAATGGTTAGGGCAGATATGTGATGGACTGATGCACAACGGATTACTGGATTAAGAATAACTCAGTGTGTATTAAAGGGATAGGGTTAGGGTTAGGGTTAGGGTTAACCCTATCCCTATTAAAGGGATAGTTCTCAAACATGGATGTTTGCTGTACTATAACTGTAATATCCACCGGATATATACCAACTGTGGTAGAGCTCCACCTGACAAGAACAACAGAACGTGGATGCTCAACGAGAACATGCTAAACACCAGGCATAGAACTCAATTTCCACGTGTTAATATATGAAACCCCTTTGAATAGTATTTATTGTACCTAGTCAGAGCAAGAACTTTAAAATGCTGTTAGAATCACAGGTTGTGAAAAACAGCAAGCACAGGATTGTAAAAGGACTATAGTGGGAAATCCTTCTGCTGATGGTGTAGGTGTTATATGGGTAGTGTTCAACTGTTATATGGGTAGTGTTTTTTTTTCTTTCCCCAAAGATTAGAGCAGACTGTACAATCCCAGCAGCTGGAAATCCATCACTTACAGAGTCTCACAGACCCAGAGCAGATGTATCTTCACCTCCACTCAGAGCAGCCTGCCCCATGACTTCACCTCCACTCAGAGCAGCCTGCCCCATGACTCCACCTCCACTCAGACCAGCCTGCCCCATCTCTCCACCTCCACTCAGACCAGCCTGCCCCATCTCTCCACCTCCACTCAGACCAGCCTGCCCCATCTCTCCACCTCCACTCAGACCAGCCTGCCCCATCTCTCCACCTCCACTCAGACCAGCCTGCCCCATCTCTCCACCTCCACTCAGACCAGCCTGCCCCATCTCTCCACCTCCACTCAGACTAGCCTGCCCCATCTCTCCACCTCCACTCAGACCAGCCTGCCCCATCTCTCCACCTCCACTCAGAGCAGCCTGCCCCATCTCTCCACCTCCACTCAGACCAGCCTGCCCCATCTCTCCACCTCCACTCAGAGCAGCCTGCCCCATCTCTCCACCTCCACTGAGACCAGCCTGCCCCATCTCTCCACCTTTACTCAGACAGACCCGCACACAGTGAATATTATTTGAAAACGTAAATAAAACCAGTAAAGGCAAATACTTCATAGCATTGTTCTTCCTTGTCTGATGCATTGAGTTTAAGGGAGAATACAAGTTGTCTGAAGAGATTACATTCTGCTAGACAAGCTAGGATTCCAGAAAAACCTACTGGCCCAGATGAAACAGCACTTGTTGTTCTGCCAGATGAAACAGCACTTGTTATTCTGCAATGGAATCAGCTTGTACTGGTCATTCTGTACTCAGCTGTGTAATGCAGGCGGCTTTAATTACATAGTACAGGATAGCCCTGGGGGGGATACTGGCTCCTACAGCACCTTAATCTGTGACTCTGAAACTTACAAATCACCTTAAACACCCTTTTACCAAAGCATTTATTAAGCGCATTCATGCACTTCAGTTGTTCGTACCTAATTGATTGCCCTGTGTGTTTATTACTAGCTTTTGAAAAATGTCAGAAAATAAATTGGTAACAATTTACATTACTTGTTTCTAAGGACTGCATTACTGTGTGAAGTACATTGTAACTATGCATAATAACTTTGTAATTATGCGTAAGTATACAAGAAGACTAAGTGGGAATCTGGTTCAAGAATTCAGAATTCTAAAAGGTATTGACAATGTCAATCAAAGGGACTTTTTGACCTGAAAAAAGAAACAAGGACCAGGGGTCACAAATGGAGATTAGATAAAGGGGCATTCAGAACAGAAAATAATAGGCACTTTTTTACACAGAGAATTGTGGGCGTCTGGAACCAACTCAATAATGTTGTTGAAGCTGCTTGATGAGATTCCGGGATCAATAAGCTACTAACAACCAAACAAACAAGATGGGTCAAATGGCCTCCTCTCGTTTGTAGACTTTCTTATGTTCTTATAAGTAATTGGAGACACTTAATGTAGAGTTAAAAGAATAATGAAAGGTGAGATTTCAGCGCAGTGACCACTTACTGTTTCTGTCGTTCCTAATTGCAGACTGTGGAGGACACTCCCGGGAAGCCTCAGCCTTCCTCCTCATTGTCAGTCAGCCTCAAGTCCCAGGAAAGACCCTCCCTGGAGTGGCAGCAGGAGCGTGCAGGCTGGCCTTGAGTCCCAGGACAGCCCCTCGCTGGAGTGGCAGCAGGAGCGTGCAGGCTGGCCTTGAGTCCCAGGACAGACCCTCGCTGGAGTGGCAGCAGGAGCGTGCAGGCTGGCCTCGAGTCCCAGGACAGACCCTCGCTGGAGTGGCAGCAGGAGCGTGCAGGCTGGCCTCGAGTCCCAGGACAGACCCTCGCTGGAGTGGCAGCAGGAGCGTGCAGGCTGGCCTCGAGTCCCAGGACAGACCCTCCCTGGAGTGGCAGCAGGAGCGTGCAGGCTGGCCTCGAGTCCCAGGACAGACCCTCGCTGGAGTGGCAGCAGGAGCAGTCCCAGGACAGCCCCTCGCTGGAGTGGCAGCAGGAGCGTGCAGGCTGGCCTCGAGTCCCAGGACAGACCCTCGCTGGAGTGGCAGCAGGAGGGTGCAGGCTGGCCTCGAGTCCCAGGACAGACCCTCGCTGGAGTGGCAGCAGGAGCGTGCAGGCTGGCCTCGAGTCCCAGGACAGACCCTCGCTGGAGTGGCAGCAGGAGCGTGCAGGCTGGCCTCGAGTCCCAGGACAGACCCTCGCTGGAGTGGCAGCAGGAGCGTGCAGGCTGGCCTCGAGTCCCAGGACAGACCCTCCCTGGAGTGGCAGCAGGAGCATGCAGGCTGGCCTCGAGTCCCAGGACAGACCCTCCCTGGAGTGGCAGCAGGAGGGGATCCCACGCAGGAGATCTCCGAGTCTTCACACTGTGTACCTGTGTGGAGACAGGCTGCAGTCCACAAGGTTGACTTTTTCCTTTGCCGACCATATCTGATATAGTAGCCCAAACACCTTGGGTGTGTGTTTAGTAATGATTTCTGTTTGTATTTGAATCGCGAGTGTTTTAGTAATGATTTCTGTTTGTATTTGAATCGTGAGTGTGTTTTAGTAATGATTTCTGTTTGTATTTGAATCGTGTTTTAGTAATGATTTCTGTTTGTATTTGAATCGTGAGTGACTGTTTTAGTAATGATTTCTGTTTGTATTTGAATCGTAACTGTGTTTTAGTAATGATTTCTGTTTGTATTTGAATCTTGTTTTAGTAATGATTTCTGTTTGTATTTGAATCACGAGTGTGTGTTTTAGTAATGATTTCTGTTTCTTTGAATCGCGAGTGTTTTAGTAATGATTTCTGTTTGTACTTGAATCGTGAGTGTTTTAGTAATGATTTGTTTGTATTTGAATCGTAACTGTGTTTTAGTAATGATTTCTGTTTGTATTTGAATTGTAACTGTTTTAGTAATGATTTCTGTTTGTATTTTAATCGTAACTGTGTGTTTTAGTAATGATTTGTTTGTATTTGAATCCTGTTTTAGTAATGATTTCTGTTTGCATTTAGAATTGGAACACTGGAATTGACCCTGACCCTTTCTATGATTAGAGAGGAGCACAAGTGATTGGATTCTTCTTCCTATCATTTAACCAGTGATAATGCAGACGTGTTTGGATTGCTTAATCTGCCTGTCAATCAGGTTCTTCAACTAGGAGTGTGTTCGGTGCAGTAATCAGGAAACACCTGCCCTCTACACTGCAGGCATCACTATCAGTGGTATTAGACTGGGAATTTCACAGCATACTGCAGCTGCCATTGACAAAACCACGGATTTGAAGAGGCTCATGGATTGTACACATTCAGAAGAGTAACTGGCAGAACAGAACTATCTGAGCTCAATAAGAATAAACAGAGTCTCTGTCAATGTAAAAGCAAACTTATATTGGTCAATTTATTTAGCAGATTTTAAACTAAAATATACTACAGATATAGTTACAATCAACAAGGGGAGCAGAAATAATACAGGGGTTTTGGAGATGGCAGCTTTACATATTCCTCATAGATTTCAACTTCATATACAGCTTGTACAACAACTAGACTTAACAGGTGCTTCTTATTTATTTATTTTGGACAAAAAAGAAATTAAAACAGCTTTTTTTTTTAAAGTTACAATACACTATATTTGTTATAATCTATTATATTCTGCAGTTCAATAACTTTCATTGTCATCCGACACTTAAATTTGCAAAGCGCAGTTAAGCAGGCATTGCTTAATTCATGACAAAATAATGGACAAGCTCCCCGAACGCAGATGGATAACAACGAGGGCAACATGTTTACTGCACAAAGAGCCCCCAGAGCAGACTGAGTGGGAATCAGCATTCTCACCATGAAGAAAATCACCTGCAATTCTGCTCTATATAGATACAGAGAGAGCGAGAGAGATTTAAAAAATAATAAGAATGCATACTGCAGTGTGCTCAGAAAACTACAAAATAAAGTCAAAAATTATAATAAAGCCAAATGTTTTATTGAAAATAATAAACTTTATTTGTAAAAAAAAAAAAAAAGTTTGGTTTTCATGTGTTCCTCGGTACAGATAATTTACAAAAAGAAAACAATAGGTCTATGTGGCTTTATCTTGTAAAAGAAAGTGCAAGCCATAGAAGTGGTGTGTGAAGAAGGTTCGGTCTCCCCCGTCTACAATGCTTAAGGGGTTGTTTTAGAGTTCTTGCTACAGTGAATGAATGCATTTCAATAGTAATGATGAGGTGGAGTGATACATGCCAGGTCGTTGCCCATCGTTACTTGTATCCGATAAAAGAACGTGTTTGGATTGTTTTCTTTTTCCTGTTACTGAATGTCCCCATCCTTCACTCGCTCACAGATATGAAGAGACACAAACAGGGAGTGGAACACGATGTTAGAAACAAGTACTGTGTTCTGGAATGTACTGCAAAAACCAGAGTGAAACACGAAAGCGTGCGCTTACTGATCAATCACAACGCGAACGCTGACGTGTACAAGCGATCAACACGGAGCCTTGCAAACAATATTAATAAAATCAGACGCTCTATCCTTCTATACAAGACAGACAACTAGGAATTCAAAAAGAAAAAAAGGGTTGTCCTGGAAAATATTCTTTAATCCATCCACTGTACACAGCACCCCCCCCCCCCCTTCTTATTTTCTCTGTCCTGATTCAGACAGTAGTGATTTCAAATGTCATTATATACTCTGTAATGTTCCTATGTTACAGCAGGAAGAAACTTCCTCTTTTCGATAGTTAGAAATGGTCTGTACAGGGCTGCTCACTGAAGCATGCAGCTAACACAGGGTTGTGTGGGGCGGTGCTGGGAACCGCTACAATAATTAACAGTACAGGCTGGTGGTGGAACTCCTGGCCCTTCTTGATTCATATAGATTTCTGTCGGTAATGGAGGGTCAGGTCTCCGCCACTCTTCCAGATGAAATGCTTCACTGTTCTCAAGTCCATGTTCGGATCCAAAACCTGCAGCAACAAATATGTGTTCCTTTAATACAGGATCGTTATGTTCATGAATGGCTGAGATGTGTTTATCAGAACACCTCATTGCTTCAGTTTTTGATTTGTTGCACATATTAAATCCAGCCACTGTAACTGAATCTTGGAAAAATCTACACACCTGGTCCTGACACAGCAGCTCAATCACTTCCTCTGCCAGGAGCAGTGAGGGGGAGGGGAGGGGCATGTCTACACACCTGGTCCTGACACAGCAGCTCAATCTCTTCCTCTGCCAGGAGCAGTGAGGGGGAGGGGGAGTGGAGGGGCATGTCTACACACCTGGTCCTGACACAGCAGCTCAATCTCTTCCTCTGCCAGGAGCAGTGAGGGGGAGGGGAGGGGCATGTCTACACACCTGGTCCTGACACAGCAGCTCAATCTCTTCCTCTGCCAGGAGCAGTGAGGGGGAGGGGCATGTCTACACACCTGGTCCTGACACAGCAGCTCAATCTCTTCCTCTGCCAGGAGCAGTGAGGGGGAGGGGAGGGGCATGTCTACACACCTGGTCCTGACACAGCAGCTCAATCTCTTCCTCTGCCAGGAGCAGTGAGGGGGAGGGGAGGGGCATGTCTACACACCTGGTCCTGACACAGCAGCTCAATATCTTCCTCTGCCAGGAGCAGTGAGGGGGAGGGGAGGGGCATGTCTACACACCTGGTCCTGACACAGCAGCTCAATATCTTCCTCTGCCAGGAGCAGTGAGGGGGAGGGGAGGGGCATGTCTACACACCTGGTCCTGACACAGCAGCTCAATATCTTCCTCTGCCAGGAGCAGTGAGGGGGAGGGGAGGGGCATGTCTACACACCTGGTCCTGACACAGCAGCTCAATCTCTTCCTCTGCCAGGAGCAGTGAGGGGGAGGGGAGGGGCATGTCTACACACCTGGTCCTGACACAGCAGCTCAATATCTTCCTCTGCCAGGAGCAGTGAGGGGGAGGGGAGGGGCATGTCTACACACCTGGTCCTGACACAGCAGCTCAATCTCTTCCTCTGCCAGGAGCAGTGAGGGGGAGGGGGAGGGGCATGTCTACACACCTGGTCCTGACACAGCAGCTCAATATCTTCCTCTGCCAGGAGCAGTGAGGGGGAGGGGAGGGGCATGTCTACACACCTGGTCCTGACACAGCAGCTCAATATCTTCCTCTGCCAGGAGCAGTGAGGGGGAGGGGGAGGGGAGGGGCATGTCTACACACCTGGTCCTGACACAGCAGCTCAATCTCTTCCTCTGCCAGGAGCAGTGAGGGGGAGGGGGAGGGGAGGGGCATGTCTACACACCTGGTCCTGACACAGCAGCTCAATCTCTTCCTCTGCCAGGAGCAGTGAGGGGGAGGGGGAGGGAGGGGCATGTCTACACACCTGGTCCTGACACTGCAGCTCAATCTCTTCCTCTGCCAGGAGCAGTGAGGGGGAGGGGGAGTGGAGGGGCATGTCTACACACCTGGTCCTGACACAGCAGCTCAATATCTTCCTCTGCCAGGAGCAGTGAGGGGGAGGGGGAGGGGAGGGGCATGTCTACACACCTGGTCCTGACACAGCAGCTCAATCTCTTCCTCTGCCAGGAGCAGTGAGGGGGAGGGGCATGTCTACACACCTGGTCCTGACACAGCAGCTCAATCTTCTCCTCTGCCAGCATGGCGATGTCCTCCTCCTTCTCCTGCTCTCCAGGCTTTTCGTTATTGGAGGCGCTGGTTATCTGGGACTCGTTGTCCAGGTTGATAATCTTCTCGTACACGTGTTCCATCACCTTCCTGACCTGCAGCATGTCGCTAGCTGATAGTCGATCCCTAAAAGCAGTGAAACAAACAGCCTTCAGCATTGCAGCAGCAGACAGCCAAGTCACTTCCCAGCTTGCTGACCGTTCACTGATCAAAAACAATGTTGTATTCAATGTAAAATAAATAACCTGGGGTGCAGGAATCAGCTTCCTGTAGATAAATGCAGGACATTGTTAATTTTTTTTTAGCATGCTACTAATTAACTACATTTCCTTCCAGTTATTTTAACGATGCCCTTCTGGCAAAACTAAACCTTCTCCTATCTTAACTGTTATAGAGAATGCATAGAGAATATTTATAACTTGTTATAATAGAAAAACCGATGCATACAAAACTATGTAATCTTCAAACCAGCCTTTAAGTAACTTGGTTAAAAGTTTAGTGAAAAGGTTCCTATATCTACAGCAGAAGGTAATCTGCCAATCATCCTAATGCTTCAAACCAGCACCATGCTTTACAAACCAGCCTGTCATCCTGGACTGAAGAAACAAGAGTCCTGACAACTGAGCCAACTTACTTCTTTAATGTCTTCGCTCCTGAAGAGGAATGAGGTTGGAGGTAGAAAGGGATTTTGTTGAATTTAGGCATGTTTTTCTGCAAGTTAAAAGAGGAGATAGAGGTTGTTCAATTCAATTATGAAGACACTGATCACAAAATCTACATCTGAATTAACAGCATGTATAATGTTGAGGAGAACCTCTAAAGTTCCAGTGCGATGCGGTTTTAATATACAGCTTACTATCCAATGGAGACTCTTTAGGCAGCTAAATTCACAGCATGCAATTTTGTTTTGATATGTACCTAAAGTGTATGAAAAATTCAAACCAAGTTTGTGATTTTGTTGCATGAACTCTTCTCATGCTGGTAGATGTCTCCTCCAGATACTGTAGCTGCCTGAAAGAGCTTGGACAAAGCCACTCACACAAGAGTCTTAGATTCACAGCAGCAATACATAGCAATAGCAAGTGCAGAACACCATTAATACTGGTACTAAAATAA
The DNA here is from genome assembly GCF_017654505.1 of Polyodon spathula. Classification (NCBI taxonomy): domain Eukaryota; kingdom Metazoa; phylum Chordata; class Actinopteri; order Acipenseriformes; family Polyodontidae; genus Polyodon; species Polyodon spathula. The sequence continues at coordinate 1,316,576 of NC_054537.1, forward strand.
ACACACACACACACACACACACACACACGCACAAACTAGTGATCTACCATTAAACAGCACTCATGGGATTGACTCTAGCAATAGAGGTCTACTTACATCCACAGTGATGTCAATAACCCATTGCGGAACAGTCTCGTTGAGAAGCATGGATTCTGTTTCACCCCCTGAATCTCGACACAGTAATCTGAGAGAAGAAGCACACAGATAAAAAGAAAAGCGAGTCCCTCCATTCACCTATTTTTTCATTAGAACGTTATAGTGTTACATGACTGCTACAAAAATACTGAACTACAGTCCTGTAAGGAAACTAATCTGACGCCTGGAAACGAGTGCACACAGTGCAATGCTAAGTTATGAACAGAAATCAGACAGTGATCGGTTCCCTAATGTTCTGGGAGGTAGCTCAGGTACGGAGAGGGTCTCTCATCAGGAGAGGATTCTGGGGTCTTGTCTCACTCACATTCTCAAGTGCCTGTCTTATATATCTTACCTAAATGTGGGGGTGTGAATCTGAACTTTGTGAGCTCTGCTTACACTCTGTTTTCCTAACAATATCTAAACACAATCTATTTATTAGCATGAGTTACAATGTTGCTCCAGACTCAGAATACACATCTCTTCTACACAAGGTCCAATGTAGCCCACTTTATCCATTCCTTGTTCCTCTGTGTCCTGGGTTTTTTGAGTTGGAAAACATCCTCTCACCTTGCAGCTGAGCTTGAGCAGTGTTCTCAAGTGTGCTCAAATGTGTTTAACCTGTACTGACCCCATACACTCCCCTCAAACAAGTACTGGGAGGACCTGCGTCCATACTGGGCCCTTTTCACAAAGCTTCGAAAGAACTAACTAACTAAAGAGCTCTGCATTCCTCTCATCTGTCAAAGCCATTCATTACATAGGTCTAAAAGAAGCAGTTTTAACTGAAACATGTCTTTCAGCAAACATGTATTTCCATTTTAAAAGCCGGTATCTTCTCTAGGTTAAAGAAAGTGCTTGGTTTTCATTCCATGTTTCGGACACGTCTTGCACTTCTTGGCTCATTGCACTGGGACAGTGTACATTGTCCTACCCCTTCACTGGCTTGCTTCCTGTCAATAACCAATGCTTTGACCCATAACACACTGCTGGGGAAATGAATGAGAGTGAAACATGCAGAAACAGACTTTTTAAAATGAAAAGAAACGCTTGCTGAAAAGGGGGTTTCTATAAAAACTGCACACTTATGGCCCATGTAGGCAATGGAAATGTGAACAATGGGTACGAGTCAGGGGATGCTGTGTACAAAGCTGCTTGTTTGTTTGTTAAAGGTGCTGATGCTGAGTATAGAGCTGCTTGTTTGTTGAAGGTGCTGATGCTGTGTACAGAGCTGCTTGTTTGTTAAAGGTGCTGATGCTGTGTACAGAGCTGCTTGTTTGTTTGTTAAAGGTGCTGATGCTGTGTACAGAGCTGCTTGTTTGTTAAAGGTGCTGATGCTGTGTACAGAGCTGCTTGTTTGTTAAAGGTGCTGATGCTGTGTACAGAGCTGCTTGTTTGTTAAAGGTGCTAAGCATTGCTATCCACTAAGGTAGAAACGCTGCTTCAGGTGTCAGTAATGCTGCAGCAGGACCAAGTTACTAACCTGAACAGAGTCCTCCCCCCTGCTTCACCAAAGATGACCGGCGTGTGGGGCGGCACCTGGAAATACCCATTTCCTTTCTGTATTCGGGGCTCCTGCTCACCGTTAACTACAAAACATGTACATATGAAAACAAAGCAGTGGCAATATTGACTGAGGGGTTCAATCAGGGAACCACATGACCTGCATGCAAACTAAAATACACACATAAACATGAGATATGAAACAACACCACACACTACTAACACCAGCACCATACACTACTAACACCACACACTACTAACACCAACACCACACACTACTAACACCAGCACCATACACTACTAACACCACACACTACTAACACCAACACCACACACTACTAACACCAACACCACACACTACTAACACCAACACCACACACTACTAACACCAGCACCATACACTACTAACACCACACACTACTAACACCAACACCACACACTACTAACACCAGCACCACACACTACTAACACCAACACCACACACTACTAACACCACACACTACTAACACCAACACCACACACTACTAACACCAACACCACACACCACTAACACCAACACCACACACTACTAACACCAACACCACACACTACTAACACCAACACCACACACTACTAACACCAACACCACACACTACTAACACCAACACCACACACTACTAACACCAACACCACACACTACTAACACCAACACCACACACTACTAACACCAGCACCATACACTACTAACACCAACACCACACACTACTAACACCAACACCACACACTACTAACACCACACACTACTAACACCAGCACCACACACTACTAACACCAACACCACACACTACTAACACCAGCACCATACACTACTAACACCAGCACCATACACTACTAACACCAACACCACACACTACTAACACCAGCACCACACACTACTAACACCAACACCATGCACTACTACAGAGCACCACACACTACTAACACCAACACCATGCACTACTAACACCAGCACCACACACTACTAACACCAGCACCATACACTACTAACACCAGCACCACACACTACTAACACCAACACCATGCACTACTAACACCAGCACTTGTTTGTTACTAACACCAACACCATGCACTGTAACACCAACACCACACACTACTAACACCAACACTGATAACACCAACACAGAGCTACTAACACCAACACCAAGGTGCTAACACCAACACCACACACTACTAACACCAAACCAGGTGCTGACTAACTGTGTACACACACTACTAACACCAACACCACACACCACTAACACCAACACCACACACTACTAACACCAAACCACACACTGATAACACCACACACTACTAACACCAACACCACAGGTGCTGACTGTGTACCACACACTGCACCACACACTAAACACCAGGTGCACACACTACTAACACCAGAGCTGCTAACACTACTAACACCAACACCATACACTACTAACACCAACACCACACACTACTAACACCAACACCACACACTACTAACACCAGGACCAAGTTACTAACCTGAACACCACCCACCTGCTAACACCAAAGATGACCGGCTACTAACACGGCACCTGGAACTACCCATTTCCTTTCTGTATTCGGGGCTCCTGCTCACCGTTAACTACAAAACATTTACATATGAAAACAAAGCAGTGGCAATACCAACTGAGGGGTTCACTACTAACACCAGAACCACACTACTAACACCATGCCAACACTACTAACACCACACATACACTACAACACCAGACCACACACTACAACACCACACACTACTAACACCAGCACCATACACTACTAACACCAACACCACACACTACTAACACCAACACCACACACTACTAACACCAGCACCACACACTACTAACACCACACACTACTAACACCAACCACTACTAACACCACACACTACTAACACCAACACCATACACTACTAACACCAGCACCACACACTACTAACACCAACACCACACACTACTAACACCAGCACCACACACTACTAACACCAGCACCATACACTACTAACACCAGCACCACACTACTAACACCAACACCACACACTACTAACACCAACACCACACACTACTAACACCAACACCACACACTACTAACACCACACACCACACACTACACCAACACCACACACCACTAACACCAACACCACACACTACTAACACCAGCACCACACACTACTAACACCAACACCACACACTACTAACACCAACACCACACACTACTAACACCACACACTACTAACACCACACCATACACTACTAACACCAGCACCACACACTACTAACACCAACACCACACACTACTAACACCAGCACCACACACTACTAACACCAACACCACACACTACTAACACCACACCACACACTACTAACACCAACACCACACACTACTAACACCAGCACCATACACTACTAACACCAGCACCATACACTACTAACACCAACACCACACACTACTAACACCAGCACCACACACTACTAACACCAACACCACACACTACTAACACCAACACCACACACTACAAACACCACATACTACTAACACCATACACTACTAACACCACACACTACTAACACCATACACTACTAACACCACACACTACTAACACCACACACTACTAACACCAACACCACACACTACTAACACCAGACACCACACACTACTAACACCACACACTACCACACACTACTAACACCACACACTACTAATACCATACACTACTAACACCAATACCACACACCAAGAAATGAGTTTCTGCAAACAAGAACAAAACATTCCGGGTCGCGCCGAGTATGTCATATCAGACAGAATGGCTGAATAGCTTCAAAACATGAGGAATATGGAAATGTGAAAGATTGATTCGTCCAGAGGTTACAATGTAGCAGTGAAAAGGATGATTTTAACTGAGACAATAGTTGTATACAGCTTGTAAAGGCAATTCAAGTGCTCTGTACAAATAACATGTTCAGAGATTACAAGAAAGTGGCACTGAAATGGTTAATGTTGACTGGACACCACCTGTAACAAACTGGACTCGTAGAATACAGCTGCATACCGACTGTAAGACGATGTCAAAGCATGTGGTGTGTCTGATTGAGAGGGCCTGCACTATCAAGCGTGACAATGTGATCACAGAACACACGTGTGCATTGTGTAGCGAGCAAGAAGCATCCCAAAAGCAAAGTCACACAACGCCCATTCTACAGCACAGCTCAAAGTTGCCATTGGATTTTTTCCAGAGGAGTTAAAACACTTAGAAGTCGCCAGCTTAAATGATTTATTAAGTTATTCCCAGCAGGAAGTGTGGTGGTGGAACTGATTGAAGACTCTACATAGTATTTAAAACTGCCACCATTGAACTAAAAACAGATGACGTTCTTCAGGGAAGCTGGGACCGTTAGTTTTCAAATCAAGACTAAACGCACTTTTATAAAAGGTCTTTCTTATCTTAGTGGGTTTTAGTGGGTGGGTTTTACTGTAACAGTTGTATGTGTGACATGCTATACAAATGTATTGCAGTTTGTTCTGTTTTTTCTGCTATGTCCTGTACAGTGCTTTGCAATACTTTTGTATTAAAAGCTCTACATAAATGCAATAAATATATAATAAGGTGAGCGATCCTTCAAATCTGCTGCCGCTGCAGAATCATCCTCATAGCCACGGCTCTGAGCCAACTGAAAGGTGGCAAGCATGACCCGAGTTTGTAAAACATGGCTTCGATTCTACTCCTGCAGAAGATGGGCCTGTTTATAGATGCTTGACCTACATCCGATTCCCAGAGTTACAGCAAAAGCAAGAGGAGCCAAATCTGTACGTAATGCAAAAAGGGGTTTCCATATTGGATGATCTGTTCTAAAAATGACATTGACCTGCAAGTCAAAGGGTTACCACACTCCTTGTGTGTGACCAGTGAGACAATGACCTAGACAGCCTTCCTAGTTCCTGTGTTATGGGTACAGGGAAAGTATCATGTCAGCATGGTTCATGTTTCTGCAGACCATCCTTTATATCTGCTATATTCTAAACAAACAGGTGGAACTGAAGATACACACCGTGGTTTACTTCATTTTCTTCTTCATCCACTTGGCTGATATGTGTTCTTGGCCAGTATTCCAACAGAGCTTGAAGCAACAGCCCACCCAGGTTTACTAAAGAAGGAAAGACATGTGGTTGTATGCATCATTTCATTCAATGGCTCCAACAGGATTCTTTGCACACACTGATCTTCTGATACCAGTTTCACAAAGCACTGCCAGCATTTAGCAGGCTGCTAGTCAGCAAGATATTTTAGTATGCTTAGAAAAACATTATTTTAAGATACGACAAAGCTCAGTAGAAATCCGCTCAGCAAGTCTATATGATTAAAGGATAAGTGTGTTTTTATTTTATTATGGAAGTGAATTGTGTTTAGCAGACTGCTACCTAGAACTGCTTTGTGAAACTAGCCCCTGGTTGATATATATTTTTGGGGATTGCTACCAGTTTCACTGCTCTTCTCAAAGTTTTTTGAATGATCTGCACATCTCTAGACCAGCTGGTTAAAACAGAGGGGCATTTCTTACTGAAGTGGCCCCTGTGGTAGAGGAAGCACGTTTGTTTGATGACCTGCTTTTGCTGGAACGACGAACAGCAGATTATACCGACTTGTCTCCCTTTATCTAAGAGTATCTAAGTGCTGCTGCTGTTACACTGCAGAGCTGTGACTGTACCTGTGCTGTAAACACGGGCACAAACCAATAAATCAATACCAGAGCCAGAACCCCTGTGACCGGGGTGACAATCAAGCATTCTGCTCATAGGAGGGGGGCTTCTCCAAGCTTTCTATTCTACCAGCACGCCATCTAATTATCTTCTCAGCTCCAACCAGGCGCTTCCCTACACTTAGCCAAGTGGAAAGCTATTATCTTCCCACAACGGGGAGCAGTGTTCCTGATGTCTGGGACACAGGAACTCAGCATCAGCTGATTGCCTAGTGGAACTAAGCAGCCTATCTGCCAGCTAGGGAAACACGTGAGCAGAACCCTACAACACTTGAATAGGTTGCGTAATGTATTTATTTGTATTAAACAACTTGAGAGATTAGCAGGAACAATGCCCTGAAGGTTTTTTTTTGAAAAACAAAGCATCCCTGGTAGCATAATCTAAGGAATATGTCATATCAGATCGAGCGGTTTTGGGGGGGGGGGGGGGGGCTTAATTTATATATCCAGAAGTTACAGAGCCAGGGCCAGTGCCGGCTCCATCGTGACTTACATTTGGGATCTGAACCATCTGGACTGGTAAACCCAGCATCCTTAGCAGACACCCAGGCAGCAAAACAGTCGCTCTCATCCAAAGTGATCGTCAGCATCTATAAAACAAATCCAACACAAGAGAATCGAATACAGTGCAGCAAGACAGGGGTCACAGCTAAACCCAGAAGAGCTTGAGAACAGTTTTGCTTTAACTGCAGAGTACACAACAAACAGGACCCTTTAACATGCAATCCATGTGTTAAAGTGTGGAAGCAACAGAGGATTTACAGAAACACTAGGGGTGGGGATTATTATTATTATTTAGCAGGCGCTTTAATTCAAAACGACTCAGAGACTAGGGGGCGCTGCAGAGTCACTTACAATAGGACCTCTGTCTGAAGTACAGAGCACAAGGAGGTTAAGTGACTTGCTCAGGGCCACACACAGCGAGTCAGTGGCTGAGCCAGGATTTCAACCAGGAACCTCCTGGTATCAAACCCTTTTTCTTGAACCACTGGACCACCAAGCCTACCTGGGATTGTATTGTTCGTCTTTCCTCACCTCAGACCCCTCGCTTACTAAATACTTGGGTATCTCCGAGTAGAAAATCATCTTCTCTTTAAAAACATGCAAGAGATTTTAATGAACAGTCCCCCAAATATGATCTACTTCCTACCAGTGCGGAGTGACTGTGTGACACTGTCTCTTCATTTTACCCTCAAAAAACAGGCGTCTGTCTCCGGACTGCCAAGAGCAGCACTACACTGAATATTATCCAGGCTGGGCTCTCGCTGCTTGGGGTTAGAGAGAACAAATGCTACCCGGTCATTCTGCATTGTTAGTAAATCTATCATACTTGGGGTATCTACAGTAGCTTGCAATTCATGCTAAAACACAGATTTAACACTATACAGAAAACACCAAGACTCACCCCAGTTTAACACCATACAGAAAACACCAAGACTCACCCCAGTTTAACACCATACAGAAAACACCAAGACTCACCCCAGTTTAACACTATACAGAAAACACCAAGACTCACCCCAGTTTAACACCATACAGAAAACACCAAGACTCACCCCAGTTTAACACTATACAGAAAACACCAAGACTCACCCCAGTTTAACACCATACAGAAAACACCAAGACTCACCCCAGTTTAACACCATACAGAAAACACCAAGACTCACCCCAGTTTTCAGGTCTACTGAGAACCAGTTTGGCACATATACCATTTTGAACCGTTGTTTAATTTCTTCATCAAATTCTATCTTTCCCAGATCTTCTCCCTTGCAGGCCTGATTAAAGAAACGAAATGCCACATTACAACATGCTTCCACGACTCTGTAAATCTAAAACCTGATAAAGAGAACCGTATCATAATCACCTTAAGTACATCCCAATATGCCACATTGTTGTTGGTGTCCTTGGTAAGTATGTGTCTCTTATCATTCAGGATGTGGCACTGAATAATACTAGCTCCCCCTAGTGGACAAACAAAAAGAACATTCCATAAATCCTCAGCCCTACACTTTCAATTTTTCTCCAATATGTTTAAACTGTATGCCAAATATAATTCTGCATTTGAAACCAACTTATTTCCAGTGTAAATAAACACAAGAAAAGATGCGATTACATCATGTTATGACATTACACTGGATAATACAGTTCAATACCTATGGCATACTTATTTGTGGTTAGTATCCACATTAGTCACCTAGTTTGAACTAGGTGACTAATGCCACTGAATGTCATCTATTATCCCAGGACACTACCCCCTAGGAGACCTTGATCTCAGAAGGTTTTGCTGATAAATTAATTTGACTTCAAGCTCTCAAGGGACGGGTTAATTCTTCCAGGCTTAACCCAGCAGCCCCAGACAGCTGTCAGATCCAACTGCCCCTTTAATTGACTTTACAGAGTGCCTTGGAAGCCCTTCATTTAACTGTGACCTCTCCCCTATATACAGTGGGTACGCTGTGTAATGTGTACATGTTGAATCTGGGGGTCTGGACCGTAATTCAGACAGCTCACCTTTGATCACTTGTTCAGGTTGTGTGCACAGGGGTGTCAGGGGAGCGCTACAGTCATTGTCATATTCACCAGATGCTCGGAAATTGTGAATACCTTTCAGGGACTAAAGAAAAATGCACCATGAACAAAAATTAGAGTGAGCTATTAGAATAATAAGACAGAACGAAAGTAACAGGTAGATGCCAGTTAAAAATGCTCCAAACAAAGTAGCCTGTCTTAAAAGGAGGGCAATGGCACTTAATGGGTTAAGAACGTCTCTGTACTTACCCATTTGTTTACGGAGGACTTTGTGGTGGACACCCAGAGAGCTGGAGGGGGGTCTGCAGATCTGTCCAGTTCCATCTAAACAACAAGAGGAGAGTGAAGACACTAAAGGAAGACACTTTCTTAATTCAGAGGTTTGGGGGGGGGGGGGGGGGGGGGGGGGTGGGGGGGGGGGGGGGGGGGGGGGGGGGGGGGGCAGTTGTAATTGTAGGACAAACAATTTGGATTTGGGGAAACTTATGAAATATTCAAGTCCTGTACATGAAACTGTAAATAGTAACCACAAATATTCAGCTGCTGAACACTTACATTGCTGTTTCACCAAATGTATTAATATATATTTTTAAAAAATGATTTATGGTATTTATTTAATTAAAGTGTATCTATTACAGATACTGCGTTTTGTGCGATTAAATGCTAAAAAGCCTTGCTTGCCTTCTAAAAACAGTTTCTCGTGCCTGGTATTAGGTTCAGTACAATGAACGCCAGTTTTACTTGACAAAGTCTCTGAAATGGCCATTGCTTACAGTACTTGAACTGGAGCAGAGAGAAGGCATCAGACTTGTCTAAAAGCACCCATCAGCTCCTTACCTTCAGAACCGGTGCCTTTTCCTCGCAGATGAGCACCCTGATGTCTGGATTGCGCAGGTCTGTGCAGTAGATCTTCCTGTCCCGTCCTCCTGAGTAAACGTGGGTGAAAGCCTCGTTTACTTGCAGAGCCCAGACCCCTTCATCGTGGACTCGGTACGTGGCTATACATCTCTGCTGGCCCAGGGACCACAGGCGGATTGTCCCATCGGAGCTGCCTGATAAGCACTGCACCATGGAGAACAGGCATTTCAGTCATGGGGGCAGCCAGCGCCTGCCACAGCCCTGCTATTACCCCAGTGCAACGCTCTATTAAAGCACAAACTATGTTTTTATGTATTTTAGCAAGGGCTGCCGCGTACTTCCTGCAGCACACAGTGCTGGATTGCTGTTAAACAAACTCAAGAGATCACAATCAGACAGTAAAGAGGAGCAATATGACCAGCAGCAGACTGTACAGTGAAGAACAGCAATTCATTAATGAAGAGCCAATACAAATCTATACACAGCAAAATGAATTAAAACATGGATACCAACAATGTTCTACTGACTAAAGGTGCAATAGCTTAACACCCTTCTCTCAGCTCAGAGCTACTAAGAGTCTCTCACTCAAATGAACTCCCAGGAGGTACTTATAGCAGGCTACCCAGCTAGGCTCCTCCACCCTGGAACAATCTAAACTAATACATGTAATATTTTAGAATAAACAGCAGATAGTTTTCGTTTTACTTTGTAGAAGATATTTTACAAACCTATCCAGAAGCTGTTTATTCCGATAGCAAAGTTAAAAAACACATTTTCCCTTTATCTTCCAAGGTCGAAGCCTCCCCTTCTACTTGTGAAGGTGTGCTTGCCTGGCCCTTTAGTAACCTGGGACTCCTGGCCGTGCCGTCCCCATGAAGAGTACGTGCATGCCAAACCTCCCTTACAACTTTACCAGTAAATAAATACAAGTTTCCTTTCAGCTTTACCTCGCTACACCCATCGCTTTTCCTGTTTTTAAACAATAAGCCTTTTGTTTACAAGTCAAACGATAACACATTCTTTAATATCAAATCATAAGTTTTTTTTTTGGTTTATTTTTCAGCTATGCACTCGACGTCTCCCAGCTGTGGTTCCACACTCAGGTAAGCACATTGTGTTCTTTTAACTTTTGTTTGATAATTTGATTATTCAGTTAAGCATCGTCAGCAAGAAAAGTCTTTACGAGGGTTTTCACCGGGGTTTTGTTCTGTTTCGGTCAACAAACACTTTTAAATAGTAAGGATTCACTTTCAGGCCAGTAAAAACAGTAACATGACCACGACTTTCTGGATTGATTGCACTTGATATATCAAAGACCAGCTGGGGCTCCACCACCTGCTCTATTCTCTTTAACACTCCTGTGTACACTGGCACCTGCTCCAAGAGGAGGAGTGAGACAGTGCACTGAAACCAGAATCCAAGAGGAGGAGTGAGACAGTGCACTGAAACCAGAATCACAGCATGGAGAGAGGCTGCACCCGCTCCAAGAGGAGGAGTGAGACAGTGCACTGAAACCAGAATCACAGCATGGAGAGAGGCTGCACCCGCTCCAAGAGGAGGAGTGAGACAGTGCTCTGAAACCAGAATGCTGCCCCTCATTCTTATAGTAAGAAACAGCCAGCCCTGGTTAAAAACATGCTTTGGAATTCAGGATTTCTTCTGCACCACTAAATGCAGGAAAAGTTTGTTATTTAACATAGAGATCATGTTTGTGCAAACTTCACTTTTTTTTTTTTTTTTTTAAACAAAAAACAAAAAAAACTAAACTACGTTTGGTTAGAACATGAAGCTGGTGCACAGTACACAGAATTAGTTAAAAGGTGGACATGTCACTCTACCTGCACGGTTCTCTCAGAGACTCACCTGTGTTCCATCTCTGTTTAATAACAAAGACTTTACATTGTCTGTGTGTCCTTTCAGCTTCATTAGCTTTGCACAGGTCCGTGGGTCCCACACTCGCAGAACCTGTTGTTTTAGCAAGCAAGAGATCCATGTAAATGTACTGCAGGCTATGTTCTTCACACATTCTGTACGCAAGCGTTATCCTTGTATAACACTAGGTAATACTCCTGCTCAAGGCTGTACTGTTTTCACGATTTCCGTACAATGTACACAATATGTAGTTTCCTGTGAACATTCCCATTTCTGAATGAATAGTGTCTACATATGTCTACATAATCTTTAGCATTTAACAACAAACACAGTTTGCCCGATTGATGCACTTCCTGTACACTGCATTTAGGAACCTGGCAGCTGATTTAGTTTGCTTCCAGTAAATGATTGAACACAAACTGCATAGAACTGCCCGACTTCTTTAAAATGTCTTCAACAAAAACGAAACCAGCTGCATCAAACATTGAGGTTTTAAATCAGGTAGGGGCAAATCCCTGATTGGGCGATTCCTAACCAGGTCTTTGTTCCAATCATGTTCTCAATCGTTTCAGTAAATGAATTAAATGTCATTTCAGGTCCTAAACTATAAATGCATTATACCTGTTAAACCTGGTCTATAGCGTCTATTGCCAGTTTAAAACGAAGAAGCTGAAAAGAAACCAACCTTCTCTGTGGACCCGGAAACGATTACTGTTCCCATCTGATTCATGGCAAGACTGTAGATGGAGTCCTTGTTCCCACTCAGGGAGGAAGCTGTTTCGTGACAGAGCAGTCAAGAGAGTTAGCAGTGAGGATCTAAGAGAATGAGTCGAGAGAGTTAGCAGTGAGGATCTACGAGAACGAGTCGAGAGAGTTAGCAGTGAGGATCTACGAGAATGAGTTAGCAGAGAGGATCTACGAGAACGAGTCGAGAGAGTTAGCAGTGAGGATCTACGAGAACGAGTCGAGAGAGTTAGCAGTGAGGATCTACGAGAACGAGTCGAGAGAGTTAGCAGTGAGGATCTACGAGAACGAGTCGAGAGAGTTAGCAGTGAGGATCTACGAGAATGAGTTAGCAGTGAGGATCTACGAGAATGAGTCGAGAGAGTTAGCAGTGAGGATCTACGAGAATGAGTCGAGAGAGTTAGCAGTGAGGATCTACGAGAATGAGTCGAGAGAGTTAGCAGTGAGGATCTACGAGAACGAGTTAGCAGTGAGGAGCTACGAGAACGAGTCGAGAGAGTTAGCAGTGAGGATCTACGAGAATGAGTTAGCAGTGAGGATCTACGAGAATGTGTCGAGAGTTAGAGAGGATCTACGAGAATGAGTTAGCAGTGAGGATCTACGAGAATGAGTTAGCAGCGAGGATCTACGAGAACGAGTCGAGAGAGTTAGCAGTGAGGATCTACGAGAATGAGTCGAGAGAGTTAGCAGTGAGGATCTACGAGAATGAGTTAGCATTGAGGATCTACGAGAATGAGTTAGCAGTGAGGATCTACGAGAATGAGTTAGCAGTGAGGATCTACGAGAATGAGTTAGCAGTGAGGATCTACGAGAATGAGTCAAGAGAGTATGGGAAGAGCTTGGGTCTGCCAGCATGGGACAGGGGCTTGGGTCTGCTAGCATGGGACAGGAGCTTGGGTCTGCCAGCATGGGACAGGAGCTTGGGTCTGCCAGCATGGGACAGGAGCTTGGGTCTGCCAGCATGGGACAGGGGCCATGGGCTTGGGTCTGCCAGCATGGGACAGGGGCTTGGTAAACTTCTTCAGGGAGGAAGCGGTTTTGTGACAGAGCAGTCAAGAGGGTTAGCAGTGAGGATCTACTTAGGTCTACGAGAATGAGACGGGGCTTACTAAACTTCTTTGGCAGAAACTCAGTGGTTAGCACAGCTTGGGCTAAAGACATTTACGAAAGAGACACTCCAAAACCTAGGCCATCTAAATAATGTTGCTTACTTTTACTGGATTCATTTTCGTATTCGTTAAAAATTGTGCTTGCAGCACAGAAACATCAACACATTTACCCACATACGCACACATACAGACGCTGGACTTATTAATAGCACATTTCTTTAAAATATGGGGTTCTGTGAAATTGCTTTGCTCCTGCCCTAGAGACCCAATTTTGATGAAATATTGCTTCAGTGAAAACAATACATTTGTCTCCTTTGTGTCTGAAACCTGGCGGTAGTGCAGGCGAAAAAAAAGTAGGGTGGTGATGACATGGTACCAGGCTCACTTCACAGGGCAAAGTCTAATTGAGCCCTACTGTAACACCTAGAATCCCATCATCAGGGATTAGTGACCTCTGCCTTAGCATTAATGCCCTGGGATCAACATTGGGTCCTTATAGCAGACACCAGAAACCTACAAATACAACAGCCAAAGATACACTACAAAAAAAAGAATACTGGGTGCATAATGTCTGCAAAGTAATTTCCCTACTACCTATAGCGCTTACTTAGAAAAGCAAAATGCTTCATTGCATCAGAAGAACAACATTATTACTAATACCACTCAAAAACTGGAACGTCCTTTTAGAACTCCGATTTCTCACAAAAAGCTTTTTGATAACACCCAGACTAAACTCACACCACTTACATCAAATTGCTCTGATCTGTAATGGTCTAAAACAAAGACACACCAGGGGATACTAGTAGCTGTAAGAGGGTCAGCAAGCAGCATTAAAGGGTCAGCAGTTCTTACTTACAATAGAGGGACAATGCACTAATCTGCACCAGGATTTCATTGCAAGGGTACAGTTTACATGCATGACGTGCAGGCAGCACGCTAAACATACTGAAGCCCTGAAGGTGGGTGGCCTATATAAACAATGGCTTCAGTTGAATCTAAACGATGCACTTTAATTGGTGGATTATTTACCCTAAGACACTTACTGGTGACCGTGTTGTTTGAGGCAGTCAGTGCTGTGAGGGTATTTACATCCCAAAGGAATATCTGTCTGTCCAGCCCTGCTGATGCCACCACCTCTTTATCCTTTGCATATGCCAGCGCTTTCACATAGTCCTGCAAAAACAAGAGCACAGGCACATGCTTTTAAACATTTCTACACAGTGAAGTGTACAACCTGCAATCATATTTTTGACATCCTCCCTTACATCTGAAATCATTGTGAGTGGATCTTCTTGAAACTATTTATTTCAGGACGTTTCAGACAAAAGCCCTTCAGCTGTGTACAACCTTCTGTGTACATCCAAAAAAAATAACACTTTTGATCGATGGATCGACAGACAGACAGGTCGATCGATAGATTGACAGATATACAGATAGATAGATCGATAGATATACAGATAGATCGATAGACAGACAGACAGATATACAGATAGCTAGATGGAGACAGATAGATAGACAGACAGAGACACACACAGTATATATAGTTTAGTTTACCTTGTGTGTCCGCAGTGTTGACATGCAAAATCCTTTGTGTGCATTCCAGACTTTGACAGTGGTGTCTGAGGAAGCGGATATTACTACAAAATAAATAGGAATAAAGCAAGGTCATTAAGGCAATAGCATTCAATTCAAATGTATTCAGAGGTTACTTGAGCTGATCCATTGGTGGGTTTTGTACCTTACCCTTATAAAAGTTTGCCAAAAGTAAAAGCATTGCAAAGTGTAATAACTAGGGGTCTACCTAAATCGCGATTTCGCAGAAAATCGGGAAATTGAGGGGTCACCGCGAAATTCACCTCTTTCAGGGGTCAATGCATACCAGACAAGTACGGAGAGAAAAAAAAAAAAGAAACGTCGTTAAATGAACTACTGCACAACGCAAGAGACGCAAACTATGTATCTTCCTTCTGTAGACAGGCCTTTTTATTCCTTCGCTGTCCTGTGCAAAAAACAAAAAAAACAAAAACGTCCTTGGACAAATAACATTTACAAAACAAAGCGATTAACATTCTTGTTTACTGTACATGCAGATGGAGGAAACTGTTTTGCACATCATGTAATGTGTCTTTGGAGAAAGTACTGTCAATCGCTATTTAGCTTCAGTCAGAATCACACATTAAATGAAAGGCTATTACAGAGGCTGCTGAACAAAAAGTAAAATTAACAGCTTTCATAAAACAAACTGGAAAGTCAGTGCAGACAATAAGTAGGCTATTCCTGTCGGTTATATCCAAGTTAAATCAGTACTACAGGTATGATCTAGCACAGCCACCTCGCTTCAAACAACCTGCTGCTTACTTTTTAAATGCAGTTAGAATTTTAGACCAGAAGAGGCGCGTTTTCTTTGATTTGACGAAGTACTAATGAATGAATTATTGGACGGGACAAATAACATGACAACAAACGTGCTGCATACGTTGCCTTTATTAACGTATGCCAGATGCCCTTGGGTAACCGAGTTTTGGGACTGTTCCTAATCGATTTCCACATCTGTATAACTTCCAACCAATTGAGTGGATGCAGGCGTAGAGTCTCAGTGTGTGGGCAGGTCCACACCGGACAGAGAATGTCGGCAGCAACAGCTGGGGGATGATTCATGCTTGCCTTTAACAAATGACAGCAACTATTTTTAGGCTTTATAGTGCTCTGAAATATTCTCTACTTTAATGTGTATACAGGTATGCAAAACGTAAGCGAAATCCTTTATTCCATAACCTACCCGCAAAAAATACGGTAATTTACCACGATCTAAGTAGACCCCTAGTAATACTGCACAGTGAAAGCATGGTAAAGAGTAGGTCAGCATAGTAATGAATAGAGAGGTATGGTAAAGGACATTAATAAACATAGAAAGCTGTGGTAAATACACTGTATAATCATGCATGGTAAAACTTCAAAAATACCACGGTACACTTTTAGAAGGGTAGTCATGTTTTGCAATGGATTATTAGAGCCCTTGATGCACAGTGCAAGCTGAATGAACTGCTATTCAAAGTAACTAAACATGTGTGGCTGTACAGGGAGCTGCCTAGTCATGGTGCTTCTGCCATCCCTCAGACGAGAGGACCCTGTAACAGGGGGGTCCTGTACTGGCTCTTTGGTGCGTGCATGATCCTGCAGGGGGAGCTCGGGAGCCACGAAGGGCCCGCCTGTCAATCATGGCAGTGACACGGGGAGGCTGGGAGAGGGCTCACTCTTTCTCTTTCTCTCTTAGTGGTTGAGAGGCGGGTCTTGAGTGGTGCTTGACCTATAAAAATAATGCTCTGCTACTCCTCAGGTCCGCCCTTCTGGGAGAACGACAGCGGGAGCTCTGGTCAAACATAAAGGCGAGACCGAACAGAACAGTCCCGAGGGCGAACGTGTGTAGTTAGCGGGGAAACCTTGGGCATCCCCACACAGTGTTAGGTAGAGGAGTAGCGAGCAGACACAGGCTGAAGACCCGAGCCGTACGGGTAGCAACGGTGGGGGAACACTGCTGAAGCAGCAACCTTTTGTTCGTAGTTTTATTATTGTGTTTTATTTTCTCTTTTTGCTTTCGCCTCTCGTCTGGACTATTATTTTGACGCACCTGTGTGTGTGCGTGCACTCTCCATTGGCCCCGTTTACCATTGTTGGTATGCGGGTATTCAGCAGAGCACTGCCACCTTGTGGTGAATTTAATAAAGTACACCCCTGTGGGGTGTTCAACTTGAACCTTGTGTTTGTGTCCAGTGAATTCCACCGCCCTCTCACAGACCCTAATAAACACTGCTGTTATTATTATTATACTGTCCATGCAAATGCTTTCAGAGTAAACACATCACATTATATTACCAACAGGTACAGCATATACTGTTAGAACAGTGTTGATACATTCAAAGGGTGAAATACTTACAAGTTTTTCCATTACAACAAAGTACGATGTCATTGACCCAGTCTGTGTGATGCTCCATTGATGCTATGTAGGGGTCTTGCTACAATTTAAAAAAAAAACAGAAGTGTTACCAACCATATTATACTTAAATAACCACACTGACGTTAGCAGTTACCAGTTTGATCCAGCTAAGTACTGTGTGTATTTCTGAAATATAGCAGTTTCTACATTCTCTATACACTTTAATTCATTACACATTGTAGTCATCAATCAAATTATTTTTATGTAGCGCATTTCACGGCAAAGACATGTTAGTGTTTCACAATAAAAAATGTAATAAACGCCTGTGAAACAAGACAAGAAGTTTGATTAATAAATTATCAATATACGACATATTAAACTTGCAATACTCATACACATTGTTTCGAGGGGTATTTTACAGTTTTTAAAAATGATTGATATTCCTCTCGTCACATTTGATCTTTTCCGAGGCATGACAGTAGACAAGTGGCTAGAATTATAACAAACAAAAAAAAACAAACAGACACACGGAGTTCTAACAAGTTAACAACTTAATGAAATAAAAAAAACTAAAAGAAATGGTAAATCAACTTAAAAAGAGTTTGTCTTGAAAATGTAAACGGTCTGTTACGAGAATTCTACGCTTCAGTTCGGCTGCTCAATTTCTAGCTTTGTTATATTATTGTTAGCCTCAGTGCTGCTCTGCAATGGCAGCCCGTTAGTGATCAAGCATTTAAAATGCCAATAATATATTTGTGTATTGGCTTCTCCAGGTCAGCGGCAGTAAGGCATGGATAGTGATCTTTGTCTTTGCCTCCTTTTCTGTATCTTTTCATGATCAACAAAAATGTATATTGGTATTTTTAAAATGCTTGATCACTAACAAGGCTAACATTGCGGGTCATGTCAGCTCTGTTTATGGAGAAATTGAGACCAGCACGGAGGCTTCTTTCATTTTAATTAATTACAATAAATAGAAACGTTACAAACTTCCAGTTTAATGCTTACAACAAACAGAACCTTGTTTGAGGGAATATTTTTTTCTCCAAAGCATAAGGACATATAATGAAATTGTCTTTTTTTATTTATTTATTTTTTCCATATACATACATCTTTTTTTTTCTTTGTCGGTGAGATAACACACTCCAGCACTTGTGTGCTGTGTTGCATTAGCATGGCTTTGTTGGTTGAAGGCAGTCACTCAGCTTTGCTTTGTGCCTCCAACCCAACTACAGCCGTATGTTTGTCTTATTATATATTTAAGGTAAGGCAATTTTATTTTTCTGTTAAAAAGGCTCCTGGCTATTTTAGCAAAAGTATTTACAACTTCAGTGTTTTCAATTGACCAAAAGAGCAATAATACACAGTATTTACAGCACCCCTCTCCACAGCTATGGGAGTGAGCACTAGACAGCTACAGTACCTTGTGCTGGTTCACACTCCAGATTCTGATGATGGAGTCTCGGCCGGCAGTGAACAGCCGGTTCAATGTGGGGTCCAGCTGCAGTGCGTTCACCCCATTGCGATTGTATTTCTCTACTTCATCCCGTATTACATAGGACACCTGCAGCAACACCACAGCAGTGAAGTGGATTAGACACACATCACAGAGACAGAGGGAGCACGTCAACCAACCGAGAAACGTTCAGAGACAGAGGGAGCACGTCAACCAACCGAGAAACGTTCAGAGAGACAGAGGGAGCACGTCAACCAACCGAAAAACATTCAGAGAGACAGAGGGAGCACGTCAACCAACCGAGAAACGTTCAGAGACAGAGGGAGCACGTCAACCAACCGAAAAACGTTCAGAGAGACAGAGGGAGCACGTCAACCAACCGAAAAACGTTCAGAGAGACAGAGGGAGCACGTCAACCAACCGAAAAACGTTCAGAGAGACAGAGGGAGCACGTCAACCAACCGAGAAACGTTCAGAGAGACAGAGGGAGCACGTCAACCAACCGAGAAACGTTCAGAGAGACAGAGGGAGCACGTCAACCAACCGAGAAACGTTCAGAGAGACAGAGGGAGCACGTCAACCAACCGAGAAACGTTCAGAGAGACAGAGGGAGCACGTCAACCAACCGAGAAACGTTCAGAGAGACAGAGGGAGCACGTCAAATAACTTAAAAAATGAGACATTGGGTGGTTTTGATGTTCCTTTCATTCTATACAGTACTACCGCAGGAAACCAGTCTCATAAATCTAGCAGTAAAATGAACATGTATTAAAAACAATATCACAAAGTTGCTTATTACAAACATGACAAACCACAAGCAAATATTTCTATTGTCCTTCTTACAGCATTAACTATTAGCACAAATCAAACGGCAATGTTTGCAAAAAAGAAGAAAAAATACAAGTGAAAAGCACAAGTTTGATGTATAGAGCCTGCAGACTTGTGCAATGTATAGGGACAAGTAAAAGGCATGCTACTGTACAGCGGCTCAAATCAGTAAACCTTCAGACACCAGTTTCCAGTCAAACAATGCATGCTGGGAGATATGCATGGTGGCTCTTAAAGACATTCTCTAATCGTGAAGCCAGCCAGTGTAGGGCAACAGTACTAAACATTAACATTTCATTAGGTATTTAAACAGAGACCCAGTCTGGCTGAGGATTACTTCTATCTGAATTACAGCCCCAACTGGATGACTATGCCCAAGTAAAAACCCTCTTCATGATTACTTGCATCTTTAAAGTGTCTGAAATGTATGCCTGAAATGATGGACCTACCCTGAAGGTATAGGAACAGACCCAGTGTCACTGAGGGCTTGCATTTACAGTTGCTGTGTTTTATGTACCTGGGCAGTGCTGCGCTTATTCAAATTATACTCAGCACTCCCCAAATAATAAAAATAAAAATCCAAATTGCAAGGCATAGAACAGACAGGGTTTACTTAATCCTCCATCGGAAGGACCATCTTTATCTGCACTTACAAAAATAGCTGCCATGTAGGTTAATCCTTCATTCTAAATAACCTTCAACAAGCATAAAAAAATACCCTATGCATCCCCAAACTCTACTTTTTGTGAACTTACAGTAGATGACCATGCATTTAACCAATGTTCTACAAAACATGGATTCCTAGGTCTTTTCGCACTGAATGCAACCACACACATACAAACTGCATGATGTTTAAACTCTACTTAGAAATCCTAACACCACAATGCGCTGGTATATTCTGTGTCACTGTTAATGCTGATGTACAGTATACAGCAATATCTCTTAAACAATCATTGCACAGTAGCACTTTCTACCTGGAATTATATACTGTAATACAGATCATTCTAACAGAATACAGCAATATTAATCACAAGCTTACACAGAGAATTGGATACACAGCATAATCTTAAGAGATGAAGAAACAGTGCGAGCAGGACTTTTTAACAATCAGCATTTTCTTCAGCTATATACACTGGTGTAATGTGATTATATATATACACACACACACACATATATATATATATATATATATATATATATATATATATATATATATATATATATATATATATTGTTTGTCTGTGTTAGGGACATATCAGTGTTGGCTTAATGGTAAAAAAATAACTCAAGTGCATTTGCTACATTGACACAGATTGGCAAGTCGCCTTCTCTCCTTAGTCATTACACCAGGGGGGTTCCTATTTATTGATAGCCAACTGACTCCACATTCTGAACTTTGCAAAACTATACAACTGTATCCAATTAAATATGCAGCACTTCCCTGTAAACACGGACGACCTGAATAAACATGAAACTGTGAAGTAGCGGTAATTGCATTATATGAATAAAACGTTTAATATAAAAACTGAAAGGTTACCAGTCCAAGGGAGTTATTCCACAACAGAACTCTTCTTATTATTATTGGATTTTTTCCGATCAGTAATGAAGTGTTTAGTGCATTGGACCAGGTACTTGCAAGGTATATATGCAGTACTACAGCAGCACCGAGCCCCATACAAACCTTACTAAACGAACCGGTCACGGTACAGGAAACGGACGCAGCAAATAACGCTTGCCAAAATGAAAAGAACACAACATGCTGATGGCTGATGTTTTGCCTTGACTCAATCTAAACACGGCTGCCGCTGTACGACTGCATGACCTACCCACTACAATTAAAAAAAAAACAGGACCCGGGCCCTTTTGCAATCCACCGTTATTTCGTGTCTTTTTACACATCTGATAACTTCGTGTTCGCGCAGTGATATCAGCCCCTGTCTGGATCAGCTCTTTACAGATGTGCTTCACTGACCGATCCATCCCAGTGGAAGCAGCCAGCAGGGAGAGAGACCGGCAGCGCACGGAGCCTGCCCCTCGCAGTAATCACTGCGCTGTCTCAGGAGGACGCCACTCTGCAGCTCCCCTGCACCTGTGCTCGACATTAGCACGCAGGCTGAGGCGTAGGGCAGCACCGTGCCCCCATGCCCGAGCTCCTGTCTGGGGTTAGCGTTTATACTGTACATTTACCTGGACTTTCCTGCGCCCAGCTGCATTCTGCCTGTGATGAGCCGCCATCTTACATGTTGACAGCGCGACGTCACTTCCACGGAAAGACTTCCGGAAGCTGCTGTCAGTCAAATGCTGACGGCAAAGGTGCTGCACCAATCGCAGCCATCAAATCACAGAGTAGGCGGACCTGCAAGAGAAGAGGCGCGAAGAGAGCAAGCAGAAGACCGGACCAGAGTGTGATCATGAGGAGAGCAGCGTTGTGATAAACGCCTTGCCAGAGTCTGCTGAAAATCACTGTGTGCTTTGAAATTAAAAACTGGATTAAAGTGCTGAATGGGGATATTGAAAATACATTGATGGGCAACAGAATGGGTGGTAAAGTTTTCAAAATCCAAAACAAACGTGTAATTTTCTCTGGTAAGAACTAAACAGAAGGCATTAGAATTGAGTTTGATGGGATGATGTTAAAGGCAGAGCCAGTGTTTAAATTTCTGGAGGTGTTGTTGGATGAGAAGTTGAAATGGACTCTGCAGATTGATTGTGAGATGTAAGGGAAGGATGAACCTGCTGAGTATGTTGGGGAACTCGTGGGGAGCAGTATGAAAACTCTGTTGATGATCTATAGAGCATTGAGCAGGGCTACACTGGATTATGGATGTATGCTGGTATAATATGAGGGATATAATATGAGCTGGGAGAATGGGATGTGGTACAAGCTAGGGCTTTGTGACTAAGCAGAGGAGCGCTGTGTCCATCGCCAGCATTGCAAGAGGTTGCAGGTGAAATGCCTCTCTTTAAGAGGGAAGAGGATGAGAAGTAGGTATTGGGCTAAGATAATGAATGGAAGAGGAGATGGAAATCGTGTTCAAAGGATGTTTAAGCCCTGTTGGGAGTATGAGGTATTGATGAGGAAAAGGAATGACTGTGATACAAGTTTAGGGGTGAGAATTAAGAAAGCTATTGAGGAGCAGGGAACATTGAAAGACTGGATAGGAAGGGTGAGACCAAAAAATATAAACTCTGTCATCAGTCCAAGGTGTTTTAAAATCCAGTGATTGATCTATATTTATTAAAAGTTAAAGAAAAGGAGATAGAATGGTTTTCTGTGAACTGGAGGGGGAATGAGTAAACCGTGAGGGAAAATTACTGTAAGATTTTTACAGATGGGCCTAAAAATACAGGTAACTATAGAGATGGAGCAGCTTATTACATTCCAGAATTTGAGGGAGGAACATGTCTATTATGACGGCTGAACTAATAGGGATTATTTTTGGCACTGGATTATAGAGGTTAAGGTAAAGAGGGCAGTCATTTTTTCTTCTTCGTTATCAGGGCTACAGCAATTAAGAATGAAGGAAAAGGGGATAGAAGTGGTTTAGTAGATTAAGTGATGTATCTGGTGTCAGGATGTGTGTGTGTTTAGGATTGTATATGGGTTATGTGTGGATTCCAGGGAGAGGGGAATGAGAGGGCAGATGGGTTAGCAATGGCAGTGAAGAAAGTGAATGTGGGTATGGATGTACATTATGAGTCAAGGGAGTGTCATAAAATAACAGAAAAAAATATAGTGGATGAATGGCAGAATATGTGGAATAGGGAAAAAAAGGGTGTATGTAAACCACAAAGTAAGGCAAGCTTGTGGGAAGGATGGTGTGGAGGGAGTAGACAGGAGGAAGGTAACCTAATAAGGCTGTTTATGGGACAGTCAACTTTAAATGAACATTTCTATAGAATTGGAGCGCATGAGAATGGGTTGTATATGAGATGTGGGGTTATGGAAACTGGGGAACACCAGATGGTTGAATGTGCTGGATATAGGGAAGTGAGATTAGAGTTAGGGGAAGAGTTGAGGGCTTTGAATATTCAAGATCTTTTTTAGGGATGGTATAGGGGATGGTAATAGAACAGATAGGGGTATGGCCAGGTATATGGGGAAATTCATTAGGAAAACAGGGAGATTTAACCAAACTTAAAAAAAAAAAAAATCAGGAATCAATGTTATGCTCACAATAACTATAATAAAAACAAACAGTAGGTGGCGACAAAGCTTCGGCAGAAGCTTGCTGTTGATTAACCAAGAAGAGGAGGAAGCTGGCAGTCAGAAGCAAAGGGCTTTTTTGAAATATAAGGATAATTAATATTATTGTAAGCCCCGCTCAAGCGGGATGGTTTACTGCTATATTAATGTTGCAATGATTGTATTAGCGGAATGGGTTAGCAAAAAACCCATTTGTGTAGTGTAAGGTAGTTTAAATAGCATAATATACAGGGGAAAAATGCTATGTGTAGAGATGGGGTCCCCAGGACCAGGGTTAGGAATCAGCAGAGACAGGGTCCCCAGGACCAGGGTTGGGAACCAGCAGAGACGGGGTCCCCAGGAACAGGGTTGGGAACCAGCAGAGACGGGGTCCCCAGGGTTAGGAACCAGCAGAGACAGGGTCCCCAGGACCAGGGTTGGGAACCAGCAGAGACGGGGTCCCCAGGGTTGGGAACCAGCAGAGACAGGGTCCCCAGGACCAGGGTTGGGAACCAGCAGAGACGGGGTCCCCAGGGTTGGGAACCAGCAGAGACAGGGTCCCCAGGACCAGGGTTGGGAACCAGCAAAGACAGGGTCCCCAGGACCAGTGATAGAAACCAGCAGAGACGGGGTCCCCAGGGTTAGGAACCAGCAGAGACAGGGTCCCCAGGACCAGGGTTGGGAACCAGCAGAGACGGGGTCCCCAGGACCAGGGTTGGGAACCAGCAGAGATGGGGTCCCCAGGGTTAGGAACCAGCAGAGACAGGGTCCCCAGGACCAGGATTGGGAACCAGCAGAGACAGGGTCCCCAGGGCCAGGGATAGGAACCAGCAGCGACGGGGTCCCCAGGGTTAGGAACCAGCAGAGACAGGGTCCCCAGGACCAGGGTTGGGAACCAGCAGAGACGGGGTCCCCAGGGTTGGGAACCAGCAGAGACAGGGTCCCCAGGACCAGAGTTGGGAACCAGCAGAGACTGGGTCCCCAGGGTTAGGAACCAGCAGAGATGGGGTCCCCAAGACCAGGGATAGGAACCAGCAGAGACAGGGTCCCCAGGACCAGAGTTGGTAACCAGCAGAGACAGGGTCCCCAGTACCAGGGTTATGAAACAGCAGAGACGAGGTCCCCAGGATCAGGGTTGGGAACCACTGCTTTAGAGGGCAGCAGCAGCTCCTTTGGCTTTGTTGCAATTCAGAACATGTTTGCTACACAGCTGGGGACTGTCTTGAGCTGCTTAGTGTGTTGCAATTGGTATTGAGTTGCATACTAGTTTAGTAGCAACCTCCGTGCTAACCACGGGATCATATCCTCTGTGCTAACCACGGGATCATATCCTCCGTGCTAACCACGGGATCATATCACCCTCCGTGCTAACCACAGGATCATATCCTCCGTGCTAACCACAGGATCATATCACCCTCCCTGCTAACCATGGGATCATATCCTCCATGCTAACCATGGGATCATATCCTCCATGCTAACCATGGGATCATATCCTCCGTGCTAACCATGGGATCATATCCTCCGTGCTAACCATGGGATCATATCCTCCGTGCTAACCATAGGATCCTATCACCCTCCGTGCTAACCACAGGATCATATCACCCTCCGTGCTAACCACAGGATCATATCCTCCTCCGTGCTAACCACAGGATCATATCCTCCGTGCTAACCAAGGGATCATATCCTCCGTGCTAACCACAGGATCATATCGTCCTCCGTGCTAACCACGGGATCATATCATCCTCCATGCTAACCATGGGATCATATCCTCCTCCGTGCTAACCATGGGATCATATCCTCCGTGCTAACCACAGGATCATATCCTCCTCCTTGCTAACCATGGGATCATATCCTCCTCCATGCTAACCACAGGATCATATCACCCTCCGTGCTAACCACGGGATCATATCATCCTCCGTGCTAACCGTGGGATCATATCATCCTCCGTGCTAACCACAGGATCATATCACCCTCCGTGCTAACCATGGGATCATATCCTCCGTGCTAACCACAGGATCATATCCTCCTCTGTGCTAACCATGGGATCATATCCTCCTCCGTGCTAACCACGGGATCATATCATCCTCCATGCCAACCCAGGGATCATATCCTCCTCTGTGCTAACCATGGGATCATATCCTCCGTGCTAACCACAGGATCATATCTTCCTCCGTGCTAACCATGGGATCATATCCTCCTCCGTGCTAACCACGGAATCATATCATCCTCCGTGCTAACCACGGGATCATATCCTCCTCCGTGCTAACCATGGGATCATATCCTCCTCCGTGCTAACCACAGGATCATATCCTCCTCCGTGCTAACCACGGAATCATATCACCCTCCGTGCTAACCACGGGATCATATCATCCTCCGTGCTAACCACGGGATCATATCACCCTCCGTGCTAACCACAGGATCATATCCTCCTCCGTGCTAACCACAGGATCATATCCTCCTCCGTGCTAACCACGGGATCATATCCTCCTCCGTGCTAACCACGGGATCATATCCTCCTCCGTGCTAACCACGGGATCATATCCTCCTCCGTGCTAACCATGGGATCATATCCTCCTCCGTGCTAACCACAGGATCATATCCTCCTCCGTGCTAACCACAGGATCATATCCTCCTCCGTGCTAGCCATGGGATCATATCCTCCTCCGTGCTAACCATGGGATCATATCCTCCGTGCTAACCATGGGATCATATCCTCCTCCGTGCTAACCATGGGATCATATCACCCTCCGTGCTAACCATGGGATCATATCACCCTCCGTGCTAACCACGGGATCATATCATCCTCCGTGCTAACCATGGGATCATATCCTCCATGCTAACCATGGGATCATATCCTCCGTGCTAGCCATGGGATCATCCCCACTTAGTACACTCCTTTTAGTTCTTTGCAGTTGTCCCACTGTGGCTGCTGGTTTTCATTCCAACTGAGCTCTCAGTTACTTAACTATGCCCTTAATTGAACTGATCATTTAGGTAACTGAACCTTTTTACTTTTTTCAGCTCCTAAACGTTAAAGATTTCAAGTTATCTATAACATGTTATAAGTAACTTGAACTCTGGAACTGTTTAAGAGCTGAAAACAATTAAAAAGGTCTAATTAAGTAAATTATCTTCCTCTATTAAGACCATCGCAGGCCAGGGTTGTCCAGTCACAGTCTTGGAGGGCCATATATATATATATATATATATCAGGGACACATCTGTCAGTGCACTGCCACCAATAACCTGCAACAGCTCCAGTTCTACTACTGTCATATCAGTGAATGGACATATATATGAATATACATTATAAACCAGATTAAAACAGAAAAGAAATGATGTATATTATATATATATATATATATATATATATATATATATATATATATATATATATATATATATATATATATATATATATATATTCTGTGACTTCATATATTCATATATATGTCCATTCACTGATATGACAGTAGTAGAACTGGAGCTGTTGCAGGTTATTGGTGGCAGTGCACTGACAGATGTGTCCCTGATTGCACTGTACACAGTACTTTAAACAGAGATTTGAAGTGACTCATTTTGGAAATAACACTCTCCCTGGGAACTGCATATTTAATAAATAAACTTTTCTGACCTTCATATTTAGGTCTCAAATGTTTGGCAAACATACAGGTCAGAAGCCTTGTAAACACCAGGGACTTATTCTTTACACAGAATACAGGTGCTCAAGTACCCTTCAGTGCTTCAGGTACAGCAGTGTGCACCTGTATTACAACACCCCATTGCTTCTGTAGTTCAGCAGTGTGCACATGTATTAGAGCACCCCATTGCTTCTGTAGTTCAGCAGTGTGCACATGTATTAGAACACCCCATTGCTTCTGTAGTTCAAAAGAGTGCACATGTATAGAACACCCCATTGCTTCTGTAGTTGTGATTCGTTGTGCATATGAAATCAAATAACTTCAAATGAAAATCTTGGACAATTGTCAAAACAGACAAATGAGTGATTGTCTAATTAAATTGATGACTTTAATCAGCCACACATGCAATTCATTTAAAATAGTATATCATAACGTCCTAATAAAACATAACAGGAAACACCACAGGTTTTTAAAGTTAGTTTCATTTATTATCATATATTGAATCATACTGAACATTTTTTTTAGAAGGAAAGAAACACAAATATATACAAAATATGCTCAAATGCATATGGTCTGAGTTGGATTGTACCAATGGCAATATGATAACACTGTTTTATTAGTAGTATTATTATCAGCCAACATGTTGCATAAATATCTTTATTCATTCATATGTAGTGCTTTGCAACTCAACAGCAACATACAAGCGAAGTCCCTCCCTCATCTCTGTCCTGGAGCACGATGCTGCCCCCTAGAGGTGTCAGTGATGAAGTGTTCCATGTCACTTCATGAAGAACTGGGTGAAGAGGAAGAGGAGACAAGTTTCACAAGTCTCTTTCTTTTTCTTTTGAGCTCCCACTCTGTACTGACTCTGAAATATCTTCTCTATGTGTTCCACTTGTTTCCAGATCTCCACCAGCTGCTCAGCAAAGTCTCCATCCTGAGGCCCTGGTCTGGATGGGCTGCTGTTTGGAGAGCTTTTCAATTTGGGCCTGAGACTTGATACAACTGCCTGGAAGAGACAGCAAAGCAGTCTGTTATAACAGGTAGCAGGCTGTGCCATGCCAAAGGTGCTCCAGGCCCGGGTCAGAGACTCAAACCCGCTCCCCAGAAAAAAACAATCAACGCTAAGTACTTTTAAAAAGGGGCCTTCCTAGCCATCTCTGAAGAAATGTCAGGACCCAACGATGGAAGAACAGATGGGGAAGGGAAAAACAAACAAACAAAACAAGATCTTTCTGGGCCCCTTCGCACTGCCCTGGTACCAGTAGACCAACAGACAGACTTTTCCAAGATCTCTTACCTGATTCAAGTCTCTCTTCCAAATAGCAATGAACAGAGTAACTCCAGCCAGCACTAAAACCACCTCTAGCACTCCAATCAAGGAGCCCTCACCCTCCAGCACACCAATCGAGGAACCCTCACCCTCCAGCTCTCCAATCAGGGAGCCTTCACCCTCCAGCACTCCAATCGAGGAGCCCTCACCCTCCAGCACTCCAATCGGGGAGCCCTCACCCTCCAGCACTCCAATCGAGGAGCCCTCACCCTCCAGCACTCCGATCGAGGAGCCCTCACCCTCCAGCACTCCGATCGGGGAGCCCTCACCCTCCAGCACTCCAATCGGGGAGCCCTCACCCTCCAGCACTCCGATCGGGGAGCCCTCACCCTCCACCCTCCAGCACTCCGATCGGGGAGCCCTCACCCTCCAGCACTCCGATCGAGGAGCCCTCACCCTCCAGCACTCCAATCGAGGAGCCCTCACCCTCCAGCACTCCAATCGAGGAGCCCTCACCCTCCAGCACTCCAATCGAGGAGCCCTCACCCACCAGCACTCCGATCGAGGAGCCCTCACCCTCCAGCACTCCAATCGAGGAGCCCTCACCCTCCAGCACTCCGATCGGGAGCCCTCACCCTCCAGCACTCCACTCCGATCGAGGAGCCCTCACCCTCCAGCACTCCGGAGGAGCCCTCACCCTCCAGCACTCCAATCGAGGAGCCCTCACCCTCCAGCACTCCAATCGGGGAGCCCTCACCCTCCAGCACTCCAATCGAGGAGCCCTCACCCTCCAGCACTCCAATCCCCTCACCCTCCAGCACTCGGGGAGCCCTCACCCTCCAGGAGGAGCCCTCACCCTCCAGCACTCCAATCGAGGAGCCCTCACCCTCCAGCACTCCAATCGGGGAGCCCTCACCCTCCAGCACTCCAATCGGGGAGCCCTCACCCTCCAGCACTCCGATCGAGGAGCCCTCACCCTCCAGCACTCCGATCGAGGAGCCCTCACCCTCCAGCACTCCAATCGAGGAGCCCTCACCCTCCAGCACTCCAATCGAGGAGCCCTCACCCTCCAGCACTCCAATCGGGGAGCCCTCACCCACCAGCACTCCGATCGAGGAGCACTCACCCTGCAGTATTCCTGCTGTCTGGATCCTAACCCGAATCCTTCTGAAGCGGGAGTACTGGGATGGACGTGCTGAGACAGGGTTCAATGCATTCTTCATCCGGTTCAGAACGGCCTGCATTTAGCCAGCCTCTTCTTGGGTTTGGGTCTCTTTTCTTTCCAACTTGTAGAAACAGGATCCAGGAGCAGCAAAGAACACTGACATGGTCTCTGGAGAGCTAGCAAGCTGCTGGTCACACCTGGACAGACTGGAAGTGGCTTTGATGATATTGTCGTGTAACGACCAAGAGCAACACACTAAGAGAAAGACTGCAAGGTACTTCAGAGGCATTTCTTAACCCTGTCAGTCCTGAGTTATCTTTGTCAAGCTGAAGAATGCAAAATTAAGTTATATAATTAAAAAAAGGAACTCCTTTGTTGAACATACACGAGAACAGGACCAAAAAGTATTGCCAAAACAACTTACTGAATCACAAAGAAGGTTCAGACAACAGCTGATCTGCTGTGAATTTTCAGTCTGTTTTGTCAGATTGCTTGGTTGTTATGTCAATGACATCACAAAGTAAAACTTCATCATAGATGATGACGCTGTCTCTGATCACGTCACCTTTGCTGGTCTTCCTTGAGGCTATATGTTGATAAACAAGTTGTTTATTAAACTCTTATTACCAATAGAAACATTATTACTAGTTAATGTTTTGTTTTTTGCTTTTTTGTACTTGTTTTGCTTTAACAATGCATCTAGATTTTTCTAGTATCTTGCTGGAAATGTAATTCCTGGTATTCTGTCACTTCCTGTGTTGAATTCCATTCCATTGTCTGACCTCACTTCCATAATCCCAGCCTCACTCTGGTAGACCATGGTAGTCTGGCCATGTAGTTTTGATATAAGGTATAATGGATTTCATTACAAATCCAGTATTTGCATTCTCATAGTGCACAGTATTGAATGTTGTGTTACAAAGCACTCATTAATGTTACTGTGTTGAAAAATAAGTTACACAAGGTGGAAGTTCATTTCCCTCGGACCCTTACTGGTCTCCTTATGGACAGCTGGAAATAATTAATCAAAACGCTTGGCTGAAGATGTGGTGCACATGGGAAGGCTTCACCTATCTTGATCATTGGACCACATTCTACAACGAGGACTATCTGTATAGACGGGATGGACTGCACTTAAATAACAAGGGAACCAGTCTACTTGGAGAAAAGATCCTCGAGCAGGTTCAGAAGCATTTAAACTAGAAAGGAAGGGGGGAGAAATCAACAAAAAAACAGAAGGGAGACCGCATCAAAACAAGAACAACAACTCAGGTAAGACAACCATTAAATGTATTTATCTAAATGCTGGAAGTATCAGAAACAAAATTCTAGAACTTGAAGCTACTGCACTAACAGGTAACTATGATGTGATAGGTGTTACAAAAACGTGGTTGTCTGAGAGTGATGGGGACGAATATAATATTTGTGGGTATACACTGTATAGGAAAGACAGGCAGGACAAAAGAGGAGGAGGGGTAGCGCTATACATAAGAAACAGTCTTGAAGCCCAGGTGTTAAATCTGGACAAAGAAAATAAAACCGAATCAATGTGGGTCAGAATAACAGACACAAATTCAAAGGGCATAATAATAGGAGCATGCTATAGACCGCCAGATTCAGAAGGTGAGCACAATAATCTGTTATACAATGACCTTAGAAATGCGTGTAGCAAAGGAGAAGCCATACTAATGGGGGATTTCAACTTCCCCCAAATAAAATGGGAAAACCCGGTGGGTAGCGCGAAGGATGAAATAGAAATGGTGGAAATGACAAATGACTGCTTCCTAACACAATTTGTCAAGGCACCGACTAGAGGGGAGGCATGCCTTGATTTAGTCTTTTCAAATAACGAAGATAGAATAACTAAAACAGAGGTCAGAGAACCACTAGCAAACTCAGACCACAACATGGTCTCATTTGAAGTGTTTTTTAAAACCCCAAAAGTAATGACTAAAGCTAAGGTTTACAATTTTAGAAAAGCAAACTATGAAGGTATGAAACAGAGACTAACAGAAGTAGATTGGAGTAAAATAGAGAAAACACCCACAGAAGAAGGATGGTTGTTCTTCAAAAATGTAGTACTAGAGGCGCAAAACAATTACATCCCTAAAGTAGACAAATCTAAATGTAAAACTAAATTGCCAAAATGGTTTAATAGATCAATTAAAAAAAATATACAGCGAAAAAAGGCACTTTACAGAGCATTAAAAAAGGACCAAAAAGAAAGTACGCAGAAAGAGTACACAGAACTGCAAACGCAAGTCAAAAAGGAAGTTAGAAAGGCCAAGAGAGAAATAGAAATGAACATTGCTAAGGGAGCTAAAACCAACTCCAAAATGTTTTTCCAATATTACAACAGCAAGAGAACATTCAAAGAGGAGATTAAATGTTTAAGAGATACAAATGGCAAAATCATAGATGAAGAAAAAAAAAATAGCAAATATATTAAATGATTACTTTTCACAAGTTTTTACAAAGGAAGATACTGACAACATGCCCCACATGTCATCCAGTTCCTATAAAGTTTTAAATAACTTTAGCATAACTGAGGCAGAAGTGTTAAAGGGACTAGGAGCTCTTAAAATAAACAAATCCCCTGGGCCGGATGAGATCCTCCCAGTAGTACTCAAAGAAATGAAAGAAGTTATTTACAAACCGCTAACCAAGATCATGCAGCAGGCTCTTGACACAGGGGTGGTACCGACAGACTGGAAAATTGCAAACGTAATACCGATCCACAAAAAGGGAAACAAAACTGAACCAGGTAACTACAGACCAGTAAGCCTGACTTCTATTATATGCAAACTTATGGAAACTATAATAAGATCCAAAATGGAAAATTACCTATATGGTAACAGGGTCCTGGGAGACAGTCAACATGGTTTTAGGAAAGGGAGATCGTGTCTAACTAACTTGCTTGATTTTTTTTGAGGATGCAACTTCGGTAAGAGATAATTGCAAAGCATATGACATGGTTTATTTAGATTTCCAAAAAGCTTTTGATAAAGTCCCGCACAAAAGATTAATTCTCAAACTGAACGCAGTTGGGATTCAAGGAAACACATGTACATGGATTAGGGAGTGGTTAACATGCAGAAAACAGAAAGTACTGATTAGAGGAGAAACCTCAGAATGGAGTGTGGTAACCAGTGGTGTACCACAGGGATCAGTATTAGGTCCTCTGCTATTCCTAATCTACATTAATGATTTAGATTCTGGTATAGTAAGCAAACTTGTTAAATTTGCAGATGACACAAAAGTAGGAGGAGTGGCAAACACTGTTGCAGCAGCAAAGGACATTCAAAATGATCTAGACAAGATTCAGAACTGGCAGACACATGGCAAATGACATTTAATAGAGAAAAGTGTAAGGTACTGCACGCAGGAAATAAAAATGTACATTATAAATATCATATGGGAGATACTGAAATTGGAGAAGGAATCTATGAAAAAGACCTAGGAGTTTTTGTTGACTCAGAAATGTCTTCATGTAGACAATGTGGGGAAGCTATAAAAAAGGCTAACACGTTGCTCGGATACATTGTGAAAAGTGTTGAATTTAAATCAAGGGAAGTAATGTTAAAACTGTACAATGCACTAGTAAGACCTCATCTTGAATATTGTGTGCAGTTCTGGTCACCTCGCTATAAAAAAGATATTGCTGCTCTAGAAAGAGTGCAAAGAAGAGCGACCAGAATTATTCCGGGCTTAAAAGGCATGTCATATGCAGACAGGCTAAAAGAATTGAATCTGTTCAGTCTTGAACAAAGAAGACTACGTGGCGACCTAATTCAAGCATTCAAAATTCTAAAAGGTATTGACAGTGTCGACCCAAGGGACTTTTTCAGCCTGAAAAAAGAAACAAGGACCAGGGGTCACAAATGGAGTTTAGAAAAAGGGGCATTCAGAACAGAAAATAGGAGACACTTTTTTACACAGAGAATTGTGAGGGTCTGGAATCAACTCCCCAGTAATGTTGTTGAAGCTGCCACCCTGGGATCCTTTTGGGATCAATAAGCTACTAACAACCAAACGAGCAAGATGGGCCGAATGGCCTCCTCTCGTTTGTAAACTTTCTTATGTTCTTATGTTCTTATGTCCTGTACAGCATGTGGCTTGCTAAGTACATATGTATTGAGCTAGTCTGTACTCTTTCCGCATGCTTCCACATTAGATGCACCCTGGAGAAAGCCTGCAGGACTCTCTTCCAGTGTGTCAGACATTGCTGACTTTCTGACTCTTTTGTGTCCTTCTGCAGTCTGAAGTGAACATCAATGTCTTACTATTGGTTGTATGACGTAAGGAACTTTCATCTCATTGGCTCTTTGTTTCCCGGGGGTTGGGTTGTGGGAATGGCTTCTTTCTGAGTTGAGCTGTGGTGGCTGAGGAGGCAACCTGTCCTGTATGAAGTGGTGGACTTGCTCACCCAGGCCTGAGTTATATACAGTAATAAGACATTTTTATTCAAGCTGCTCTGCACTCTGTGATTGTTACGTGTGCTGTCTGTACTGTTTGCCGGTTCCTGTTCCTCGCTCATCGGTTTGGTGTCCTTCACAAATTCACTCAGTTACTCCCTTATTTTCATTTTGATGGTTTCTATTTGTATGGTAAAGGTCTCAATCGGGCTCAATTGTTTTATTCCTAAACTGAAATACAATAAAGTTAGGTCTGGTAAGGGATTAAAAAGTACTACAATTGTGACTAAAATAACAAATAACATGGTTTATCTACAGAAATGTATCAGACACAAAGCCCTTCAGCTGAGTAGAAAGAAAAGTAAACACAGTGCAGTAAAGTTGTATATTTCAACAATTCTGTGGATAATGTCACGATTATGTCACAATAGAATGTGTACATTCCAAGAGGTTCCAAAGTTCCTACTTTGATGATAAACTCGTGTTCTTTTTTTTTTCCGAGCAGCATTTGTTCCACTGACTGATCCCACAGGTGATGATGTCTTCAGCAGTGTGATTATCATGGTTGAAATGTCGGGCAATGCGTGGTGTTGATTTGAATGCTTTGTAAATGTTCCACAAAGCGGTCTGCTAAACACCTTTTAGTTTGCCCAATATACAGTTTGTTGCATTTCTTGCAGATAATGCAGTATACTATTCCTTTAGAGGGGCATGTAGAGGGTCCACTTTGCCATGGAGAGTCATTCAGTATGGTTCACATGCGTTGTCCATGAGTTTATTTTGAAGACACTGACATGATAATTGTTGTGTCACTGATATTTGTCCCAGCTGGTGACCTCACCTGAACTCCCTGCAGCACAGCACCGGGGCTGCCCTGAGAGGGTCAGGCTCTGCAGAGCCTGATTCAATAAGAGAATGAAGCAGGGTGAATGTAAGCACCAGACCCAATGACTCCTCTCTGCATGTGTCACACTCCAGGAAAGATCCCCCGAGTCCATCCTCCAGCCATGAAGAGAACACTGGGAGCACAGCACCAAGGCAATGAACACACAAGTGTTAATTCCGTATTGCACAGGTCTATTGTGTGCAAAGATCACATTCACATGTATGGATGTTGAGACAGCTGTTTTCTTAGGTGTCTCAGAAGCTGAGGAACACAAAGCTACTTTGTAGCTTGGAACTTGGTTTCTGGAGACGAGGTTTCAGGTCACTGCATGGCACCCCAGGGGAGACTTGGAGTTTGAAACAGCAAAGTTGTCTGGAACTAGGTCCCGGTCTGCTGGAACCAGGTTTCAAGCCACTGTTCCTGAAAAAGTGGCTTTGTGTTCCCTCAGCAAGAATTCAAGGTCTCATAAGCACTCTTAAGTTTTTTATTCATTGTTTTGCAACACTGACAAAAACAAAATTACGTTCATCATCCGCCATGGCTGTTATGTAAAAATGATAGCTAGCAGTAAAATAGGTCACCACTACCTGCTGTATAACCACTGGCTGCACATGCAAAAGTGGATGATTCCCATACAGTACAGATGGATGCCCTACATATACTTCTAGACTCTGATCCCTCGCAATAGCTTGTGCTGATGTGGATATCCAGAGTCAGCTTCATCGCAAGTAGATCAGTGCTTCTCTAGATTTCACAGAGAGTGTCACAGCCAGACACGCACAGGGTGCATCCTAGGGTTGTCATGTGATGCTGATTACCCTGGATCATTTCCCAGGAATTCTATGTGCTTTCCTGGGACACTAAATGCCAGGACCATAAATTGAGCACAAGTTAGATAAATCACGATACAACATTACTGGAATCAACAGACAATATGAATTGGTTGCCATTGCTACAGCAGTAATATCAATGTTTCCTATTGGATGAATACAGGATTTCTGAAGCGAGTTTACTCTTTTAACACCCCTGGTTTTGTGTACCTCAGAGGTGGAGGCCCATTGCATCCATACAATAATTACAGCAACGTGGATTCAGCACTTAGTTGTTCAACATCACACCTGCTTTTACAAACACATTCAGGTTCTGTTTGTATTGAGAAGTAAGTAAAGTCTGTCCACGTTCAATTGCTGCATATAATTTTCATTGTCTAAGAGCTGTTATTCCAGCTTTTCCTTTAAGTCTGTCTCAGAAAACTGATGTTTGAATAACCATTTTAGTGTTTGGAGCATCATTTGTAGTATGAATTGTAATTCATTTTCTGTTAACTCATAGAATCAGTGTTCAGCGTACTGCAGGGGAGAGAAAGGTGTTCCTTTGAAAAGAGGTGGGACTGACAGTGATGTGAACCAATCACATGACAGGCCGAGAGTATTGACCAATAGTGTAAGGATGTCAGGGGAATAGTTCAATCTATTTTTGGTTAGCGCAGCTGCCTCACAGCGCCCAGGGTTCCTAGTTTGATTCCGGCCTAGGGGTCTGTCTGGGTGGAGTTTGTATGTTCTCCTTGTGTCTGCATGGGTTTTCTCCAGGTACTCCGGTTTCCTCCCACAGTCCAAAGACATGCTGTTCAGGTTGACTGGTCATTCTAAATTACCCTTTGTGTGTGTGTGGTGCCCTACGATGGACTGGCATCCCGTCCAGGGTGTAGTCCTGCCTTGCATCCTGTGTCTGCCCTGTGTTAGGCTCTGGCTCACTGCGACCCTGTAAAGGATTAAGTGGTTAATGATAATGCGCACCAGTGCTGTAGAGAAATGTGATCTACACCAAGGGGACCAGCAACTGGAGTGAGAGAGTTTTATAGCCCTGAGTGGAGAATAAGTGGGAGTGATGTGATGTTGAATCATGTGTTCCGTGAACTATGTATAGAAATAAAAATGTCAAGTGGAAATGACTGAGTGTACAAAAGATAAACTCAAAGGCATGGGTCTGACAGCTGTATTATATCAAGCTTTGGTAAGAGAATGTATTGCCCTATATTGTATTTATGGTATATATATATATATAGAGAGAGAGTACTGTGCAAAAGTTTTAGGCAGGTGTGAAAAAATGATGTAAAGTAAGAATGCTTTCAAAAATAAACATGTTAATAGTTTATATTTATCAATTAACTAAATGCAAAGTGAGTGAACAGAAATAAAATCTACATCAAATCAATATTTGGTGTGACCACCCTTTGCCTTCAGATCAGCATCAATTCTTCTAGGTACACTTGCACACAGTTTTTGAAGGAACTCGGCAGGTAGGTTGGCCCAAACATTTTGGAGAACTAACCACAGTTCTTCTGTGGATTTAGGCAGCCTCAGTTGCTTCTCTCTCTTCATGTAATCCCAGACAGACTTGATGGTGTTGAGATCAGGGCTCTGTGGGGGCCATACCATTACTTCCAGGACTCCTTATTCTTTACGCTGAAGACAGTTCTTAATGACTTTCGCTGTATGTTTGGGGTCATATATAATTTGGGGCCAAAATAAATTCAAGATGACTCCTTGATGGTATTGCATGATGGATAAGTATCTACCTGTACTTCTCAGCATTGAGGAGACCATTAATTCTGACCAAATCCCCAACTCCATTTGCAAAAATGCAGCCCCAAACTTGCAAGGAACCTCCACCATGCTTCACTGTTGCCTGCAGACATTCATTCGTGTACCGCTCTCCAGCCCTTCGGCGAACAAACTGCCTTCTGCTACAGCCAAATATTTCAAATTTTGACTCATCAGTCTGGAGCACCTGCTGCCATTTTTCTGCACCCCAGTTCCTGTGTTTTCGTGCATAGTTGAGTCGCTTGGCCTTGTTTCCACATCGGAGGTAAGGCTTTTTGGCCACAAGTCTTCCATGAAGACCACTTCTAACCAGACTTCTCTGGACAGTAGATGGGTGTACAAGGGTCCCACTGTTTTCTGCCAATTCTGAGCTGATGGCACTGCTGGACATCTTCCGATTGCGAAGGGAAGTAAGCATGATGTGTCTTTCATCTGCTGCAGTAAGTTTCCTTGGCTGACCACTGCGTCTATGGACCTCAACATTGCTCGTTTCTTTGTGCTTCTTCAAAAGAGCTTGGACAGAACATCTGGAAACCATTGTCTGCCTTGAAATTTCTGCCTGGGAGAGACCTTGCTGATGCAGTATAACTACCTTGTGTCTTGTTGCTGTGCTCAGTCTTGCCATGGTGTATGACTTTTGACAGTAAACTGTCTTCAGCAACCTCACCTTGTTAGCTGAGTTTGGCTGTTCCTCACCCAGTTTTATTCCTCCTACACAGCTGTTTCTGTTTCAGTTAATGATTGTGTTTCAACCTACATATTGAATTAATGATCATTAGCACCTGTTTGGTATAATTGTTTAATCATCCACCTCACTATATGCCTACAAAATCCCTGACTTTGTGCAAGTGTACCTAGAAGAATTGATGCTGTTTTGAAGGCAAAGGGTGGTCACACCAAATATGGATTTGATTTAGATTTTTCTTCTGTTCACTCACTTTGCATTTAGTTAATTGATAAATATAAACTATTAACATGTCTATTTTTGAAAGCATTCTTACTTTACAGCATTTTTTCACACCTGCCTAAAACTTTTGCAAAGTACTGTACATTCCACAGCATGTCACAAAGTCAGGTACAGTAGTCTTGTCCACAGCTCCATTCTGTAACATCAACACCATTCCACAGCATGTCACAGAGTCAGGTACTTCTGTTAATAAGCCCACAAGTGAACTCACTCAAGGGAGGTCTCTGCAGCTTCATAACCGATAGATAATCAACAGAGTACAAGGAAGAGGGACCAATTATTAAAAGATCGTTATGAACAGAATGCAGCGCATTCATCTCATAGCAATGTGTTGGGGTACAGAGTTTTGTTTTGCTATAACAGTTACAGCCAGGGCCGTATTAAGGGGTGGGCCTACAGCGCCCCGGTCCAGGGCCCCCCCAGACCCAGGGGCCCCATAATTATGATCTTACATATTTAATCTTCCATTTGTTTTATTTACAGAGCCTTAGAATGCATGTGTATCACGTGTCCATCACTGTAAGACGAGTTAATACTGTTCAATTTTTACTTAATAACTCTTGACACCCCCGCTCTTGAAAATGGCTCAAGTGTTTTTGATACGCGACCTGCCTGTTTGTAGTGGAGCTGTGTAAAGTAATGTTCTATCACTGCGTGCTTGCGTATTTTAACAGCCGCTGATATGGTAATTAGTAAATGATGGATTTGGCTACCAACCGTCGTGACTCAAGTGGGGTGTGATAAACAGAAACAAAAATAAACAAAAAGGTTTAAAAGAAGCAACTTTAGTACAACAAAATCCAAAGTTTAGCTTTTTACAAAAAAAGTAAATAAAGACAAGCCACTACAAGACAGCTGAGAAGTGGCTGAAAAAAACGACGAGGAGCAAGTCGGCCCATGGAGCTGGTAATGCTGAGAAACTGCAGGCAAAAGAAAATGCAGTAGAAATGCAACTGCATTCGAAGCTGCTCAACAAAAGGTCTGTCTAGTCTGTGCCCAGGGCCCTGTGAGTTCTTACTCCGGACCCGGTTACAGACGACACTTTACAAACACAAAACAATCTCGGCAATATGTTTACTGCTTTTAGGTTAACTACAACCATTTACAAAGGAGCAGATTACTTTGCTATGCCCCTATTGTATACCCTTGCTCATGACCCCTTGGTTAACGAGCGCATCTGCTCCTCCAATCAACGGATGCCACGTCGTTTCTCGTTCGGCTCATTGAGTTTAGGTACCATAGCTCAGTCCCTTTGCTAGCCAGCCAACTTTCACCTACCCACAGGACTAAAGTGTCATGCCTTTTAGTCCAGGGTATTCTGCTCCCTTTATCTAGTATCCTCTCAGGTCGGGAGGGAGATCTAACACCAAGCGTCATTCGATCTCTGTCACAGTGTTGTTAAGTGATTTTGTGTTTGAAAACAAACACTGCAGGTACTTACAGGTTTTGATGCCATGGTAACTACACTCACTTGTTTCTATGTAAATCTATTAATGTGTTTGTGATGTAATTTTCTACATACAGTAGTTATTGAGGTAATGATCTACGGTTCCTTTCTATTTAAACTTTCAGACCTCATGGTATTGAGTCTATTTACCAGTATGCATTTATTTGCCTTTATTCAATGGTATTTTACATTATCTAATTTTATTTCTTCTAAAATTACAAATTGAGGGTCATTCATGTTGGTTTTTTTGTAAATAACTATTGGTTCATGCACTTTTTTATTTATATTATATATATATATATATATATATATATATAGAGATATAGAGAGATATAGATAGAGAGAGAGAGAGAGAGAGAGAGAGAGAGAGAGAGAGAGATTGATTTTCAGAAACCTGTAGAACTACAGTTGCTGACGTAAGCAAGCCTCGTCTAGTCAGTATTATTGGTGGCAATCTGGTATTACGAGGGCTAAGAGATTACAGCTCAGTACAGGTTATATTGTGGTGCAGTGTGGAAACACAGGAATCCAGAGCTCCTCTGTTTACAGTAGGAGAGAGCTTTTGGTTGAGTGTGTGTGTGTGTTTGTATGGGGGGGGGGGGGGGGGGGGGGGGGGGGGGGGGGGGGTGATACTAAGGAGGAGGGCCTCTGATGTATGTGGCAACAGGTGCAGACAGTCAATGTTTGTCTCATACTAGCTACGTGACGTCCACCTGCTTTCTGCCGTCTTCCTCGCTGAGCGCATTAACTCATTTCAAAGGCACGGCTCAGGACTCCGCTGTGTGGCAGTCGGCCGGGAGGGGGAGCTGTTAGTTCAGATATAAAAGACCTGCAAGCAATCACTAACGCAGGTACACCTGACGTCATAGCACGAGTTGTAAATAACAGAGCTTTTGGTAAAAAATAATAATTAAAAAAAAGAAGAAAAAAAAAACGCTCAGGGAATTTTGCAAACAAGAAGTCTTTAAAAGTCCACTGAATTGAATTTTCTCATTACTTTTTTCTTCAATTGTTAACTAAACTGTCAACTAATTTGGTATTAATAAATCGGAAAGGCTAACCCTTTAGGTTAATCTATACATCAGCCCATGTGTAGAGTGCAGTAAAATGAATGGTGCTTTGGTTAAAGTGCGTACGCGCTTCTATCAGTGGGGCTGCTTGTTGTACAGGTAGTCTGCTGGTTACCTGTCAGAATATTCGGGCGCAGTGTTACGCTGCTCTGCCCCCCGTGCTCGTGCAATTAACAGGTGCGTGTCTCATTTAATTCGGGGTGCTGGAGAATACCCCGGATGTCAAAGCAAACCTCCAAACCAATCATCTCTCTATAACGAAGCGCGAGCAGCGGCAGAAAACAGCTGTCCGCGTGACAGTGATTTTGGAGGGCTATATGAATTCGGAGGCTTCCACGAGCACGAGTTTTCATGCCAGTCACGTGTCCACTGGATCCACTCGTGTGAACCGACTTGAAGGGGATTTAAACTCGTTTCAGAATAACTTTTTCTTTTTTGAAATGCTGTGTCACACAGTGGTTTCATGAACAGCCCCCCAGTTGCTGGGGGAGTAGGCGTTACCTCGGAACATCTGACTTCCTCGCTTGAGGGCTCGCAGAGAGGCTTGGATGCTTGTTCATTCCAGCCAGGGGCAGTTGGAGGACGGGCTCTGTACTTCATGGTTATGCTTTTGTTTCCCTTGGGCTCCATTAACAGCTGTAAGAAAACTGAGAGGTGTTTGAAAGAGACGCCTGCGAGAAAAAAAAAAAAAAAAACAATAACCTACTTTGAGAGGCGAGCTAGCGGAGGTCAGTGCTGGCTACAAACTACCAGTAATCTGCACGGAAGCTAGCGATGTACCAGAAGGGTTGACAATTGACCTCCGTGTTCCTGACTGCCGGGGAGAGGCAATATTAATAGTAATAATAGTATAGTCTAATACTTGGCAAACAAGTGCATCAAGGATTAAGGGGGAATTTACAAGGAGAGAATAAACATGGCGACAAGTGGGGGGCTGCTATGACTTTGTGGACATTGTAAATAAAAAGAACAACATATATATATTATATATATATATATATATATATATATATATATATATACACACACACACACACACACACACACACACACACACACAACAAGTTCTGGATGCAATGCTGTACACCAAGGAGTTTCATATGTGAGTACCGCTGTTGTTTTTTACCTTACCACTTCACTGAAGAGCGGGTTCCAAACTGAGAAGAGCGTTCTACTTAGAGCTTAGATTTGGGAAATTGAAAAGAAATAACTACGGATTGATTCAATGTTTACCTAATGGAAATGCTCCAGATGACTGATCTAGGCCTATATTAGAACAATACGCATTTAATGGTATGCTACTGCTACTGCTACTGCTACTGCTACTACTGCTACTGCTACTACTGCTACTGCTACTGCTACTGCTACTGCTACTGCTACTGCTACTGCTACTGCTACTGCTACTACTGCTACTACTACTACTGCTACTGCTACTGCTACTGCTACTGCTACTACTACTGCTACTGCTACTGCTACTGCTACTACTGCTACTGCTACTGCTACTACTGCTACTGCTACTACTACTACTACTACTACTGCTACTGCTACTACTACTGCTGCTACTGCTACTGCTACTACTGCTACTGCTACTGCTACTACTACTACTGCTACTGCTACTGCTACTGCTACTGCTACTGCTACTACTGCTACTGCTACTGCTACCACTACTACTGCTACTGCTACTACCTACTACTACTGCTACTGCTACTACTGCTACTGCTACTGCTACTGCTACTACTGCTACTACTGCTACTGCTGCTACTACTGCTACTACGCTACTGACTTACGATGACTACTGCTACTGCTGACTACTGCTATGATGACGCTATGCGATACTGCTATGCTACTGCTACTATATGCTACTGCTACTGCTACTGCTACTGCTACTGCTACTGCTACCGCTACTGCTACTGTACTGCTACTGCTGCTACTGCTACTGCTACTGCTACTGCTACTGCTACTACTACTGCTACTACTGCTACTGCTACTGCTACTACTACTACTACTACTACTACTACTACTACTACTACTGCTACTGCTACTGCTACTGCTACTGCTACTACTACTGCTACTGCTACTACTGCTACGCTGCTACTGACTGACTGCTACTGCTGCTACTATACTGCTATGACCGACGAT
Organism: Polyodon spathula; assembly: GCF_017654505.1. Taxonomy (NCBI): domain Eukaryota; kingdom Metazoa; phylum Chordata; class Actinopteri; order Acipenseriformes; family Polyodontidae; genus Polyodon; species Polyodon spathula. Next base: position 1,360,111 of record NC_054537.1, read on the forward strand.
ACTGCTACTGCTACTGCGACTGCTATACTGCTGCTACTGCTACTGCTACTGCTACTACTGCTACTGCTACTGCTGATGACTGCTACTACTGCTACTGATGCTACTGATACTGCTACTGCTACTACGCTACTGACTACTGACGCTACTGTACTGCTACTACTGCTACTGCTACTGCTGCTGCTACGCTATGCTATGCTGCTACTAATGGATACTGCTATGCTACTGCTACTGCTACTACTACTACTGCTACTGCTACTGCTACTGCTACTACTGCTACTGCTACTACTGCTACTGCTACTGCTACTGCTACTGCTACTGCTACTGCTACTGCTGCTACTGCTACTGCTACTGCTACTGCTACTGCTACTACTACTGCTACTGATGACTGCTACTGCTACTGCTGCTGATACACTGACTATGCTACTGCTATACTGCTACTCGATACTGCTACTGCTATGATACGTACTGATACTGCTACTGCTACTGCTACGCTGACTGCTACTGCTACTGCTACTGCTACTGCTACTGCTACTGCTACTGCTACTGCTACTACTGCTACTGCTACTGCTACTACTGCTACTGCTACTGCTACTACGCTGCTATAATACTGCTACTGCTACTACTGCTACTGCTACTGCTACTGCTACCGCTACTACTACTACTGCTACTGCTACTGCTACTGCTACTGCTACTGCTACTACTGCTACTGCTACTGCTACTGCTACTGCTACTACTGCTACTGCTACTGCTACTGCTACTGCTAATTTAGTAATGCTGGGATTTTAAAATATAGGGGAGTTGTCTCTATATGCAATTGAATCAGTATTTTTTATGCACATTTGCATTATTTCCATTGAACAGATTGTTTAGTTTTCGGCTCATATTTTGTTGAGGGTGTAAACGTTACTAAATGTAAAATGCGTTCTAGTCAGTCTGGCACTGCATTGTGTTCAAATACATTTGAAAACCAGGTTTAAGATCTCATGCGTTTTACAGATTCGGGCCAGTGCAAGCCTTGTTGTGTCGCATGTTGTAGTTATGGGAACACACGTCTGTGCACGAATTTCAGGGATTGAATTATTTGAGTACGCATGTTTAGTACTGTCCCTTTAGCTTCTTATTATGAGTGTAGTGGAAGCGTGGTGATAGAGAGAGACGAGTCGACTTGTATTACTACCACTGCGAAACGGCTGGAATCAGTTCTCGGTGCTACGGGGTTCTTCTTAATCTAATACAGTTCTGTCTGGATTAAAACAATATATTATTGTATATTATTGTATTTTTTCTTCTTGCAAATTAAACGCAAGTCTAGTTCAGCATCATCAGTTAGCATTGTGTGTATGTGCGGATGCGTGATGCGAATGCATGTGTAAAAGTGAAGTATCTCGTGTTATACAGGTTATGGGGAGTGCCGGTCCTGTACCTGCAATACTTACAGGAGAACCCAACAACAGGTGCATCCGACTGTCATATAGCGAGCCGAACTCGTGGCGAGCCCTGCTGCTTGCTGCTCTCGGCTCCAGAGAAACTGGCAGTTAAACTCTCGAGTGTAAAACCAAACGCAAGCCTGAAAGAACTCGGGATATTTTACACAGCAAAGCGCTTTTAATCTTTTTACCTTGAAAGGCAAGCGGCACTGCTGGTCTGTTGTCCAAGGTGCTGAAACTCCTGCGAGCGTGTGCATGTTTAGACTTCTTACATCTTTCTTTCTTTCTTTCTTTCTTTCTTTCTTTCTTTCTTTCTTTCTTTCTTTCTTTCTTTCTTTCTTTCTTTCATATTTCATCTTTCTTTTTTACAACTTTCATCTTTCTTTCTTTCTTTCTTTCTTTCTTTCTTTCATCTTAAATCTTTCATCTTTCTTTCTTTCGCTTTGTGGATTTAACACGTTTGATTTAAACAGTAGCGCTTCGCTGAAAGATGAACGACAACAGCTGAGACTAACCGTCAAAACACAGGAACAGCGAACTGGCGAGTTTGCATTTCTTTCTTTCTTTCTTTCTTTCTTTCTTTCTTTCTTTCTTTCTTTCTTTCTTTGTTTATGCTCTTCTAAAATATTTTTAATATGCGGGTAACTGAGAAAATATTATTCCTCCATATACCATAGGCATATATATATATATATATATATATATATATATATATATAGAGAGATATATATATATAAGAGAGAGAGAGAGAGAGAGAGAGAGAGAGAGAGAGAGAGAGAGAGAGAGAGAGAGAGAGAGAGAGAGAGAGAGAGAGAGAGAGAGAGAGAGAGAGAGAGAGAGAGAGAGAGAACATTTTAAAATTAAAGTAAATAAAAGCAACAGATGAGGAACTCAAACCAAATAAATAGGAATACAACGATATAAAGAAAGACATATAGCAGCCCTGCATCTTGGGATCCGAGTGGCCGGCCAGGGGCATACGGGACTAATACGAGGCTTTATAGGCGATAAGAAGCACCGTTAAAATGTTTTTAAAATAATGTATTTTGTAACTATTTCCCGGATATGAGTACAATATAAAGGAAGCGATAACACTTAGATAAATTATTCAATTTAACAGGTCAGCACGTGAAAGCGAGTCTACTTTATAATGATGTTCGTTTTTAAAGCTGCCCGAATCCAAGTGCTTAAAAGGGGCAGACACGTTTACTGTGTAAATGTTTTGTTTAGAAATATTCCTTCAATGTAAATTGTTTATTGGAAGGGTGTCTAACAGCGTTGCTGGAGTGGTAGGGGACCAGCTTGGGAGGTCTTGAGCCTCTATTACATTAGAAACACTGCACAGAACATGTGTGCTTCTGTCACAGGGATAACACCGATCTGGTATAGGGGATTTGGTATGCAGCACAGTGATTTATACACGGAACAGAATCTAGTTACATAAATAAAGTAGCTTCTCTCATTTAAAACATGCGTGGGCATTACAGGGTTAATTTCTCCTATACTTTTTGAGAAAACGTAAAAATAAAATTTTCAACGGCATCTTCCCCTTTCGTGAGGTCAGCCGGTGTTGAGAAGTATCCCGCAGCCTGTGGCATTTCTGCATGCCATGCACTTCGGGTCTCTTTGGAAGCGGCCGGCCAGTGTTGAGAAGTATCCCGCAGCCTGTGGCATTTCTGCATGCCATGCACTTCGGGTCTCTTCGGAAGCGGCCGGCCAGTGTTGAGAAGTATCCCGCAGCCTGTGGCATTTCTGCATGCCATGCACTTCGGGTCTCTTTGGAAGCGGCCGGCCGGTGTTGAGAAGTATCCCGCAGCCTGTGGCATTTCTGCATGCCATGCACTTCGGGTCTCTTCGGAAGCGGCCGGCCAGTGTTGAGAAGTATCCCGCAGCCTGTGGCATTTCTGCATGCCATGCACTTCGGGTCTCTTCGGAAGCGGCCGGCCAGTGTTGAGAAGTATCCCGCAGCCTGTGGCATTTCTGCATGCCATGCACTTCGGGTCTCTTTGGAAGCGGCCGGCCGGTGTTGAGAAGTATCCCGCAGCCTGTGGCATTTCTGCATGCCATGCACTTCGGGTCTCTTCGGAAGCGGCCGGCCAGTGTTGAGAAGTATCCCGCAGCCTGTGGCATTTCTGCATGCCATGCACTTCGGGTCTCTTCAGAAGCGGCCGGCCGGTGTTGAGAAGTATCCCGCAGCCTGTGGCATTTCTGCATGCCATGCACTTCGGGTCTCTTCGGAAGCGGCCGGCCAGTGTTGAGAAGTATCCCGCAGCCTGTGGCATTTCTGCATGCCATGCACTTCGGGTCTCTTCAGAAGCGGCCGGCCGGTGTTGAGAAGTATCCCGCAGCCTGTGGCATTTCTGCATGCCATGCACTTCGGGTCTCTTCGGAAGCGGCCGGCCAGTGTTGAGAAGTATCCCGCAGCCTGTGGCATTTCTGCATGCCATGCACTTCGGGTCTCTTCGGAAGCGGCCGGCCGGTGTTGAGAAGTATCCCGCAGCCTGTGGCATTTCTGCATGCCATGCACTTCGGGTCTCTTCGGAAGCGGCCGGCCAGTGTTGAGAAGTATCCCGCAGCCTGTGGCATTTCTGCATGCCATGCACTTCGGGTCTCTTCGGAAGCGGCCGGCCGGTGTTGAGAAGTATCCCGCAGCCTGTGGCATTTCTGCATGCCATGCACTTCGGGTCTCTTTGGAAGCGGCCGGCCGGTGTTGAGAAGTATCCCGCAGCCTGTGGCATTTCTGCATGCCATGCACTTCGGGTCTCTTCCGAAGCGGCCGGCCGGTGTTGAGAAGTATCCCGCAGCCTGTGGCATTTCTGCATGCCATGCACTTCGGGTCTCTTCAGAAGCGGCCGGCCGGTGTTGAGAAGTATCCCGCAGCCTGTGGCATTTCTGCATGCCATGCACTTCGGGTCTCTTCGGAAGCGGCCGGCCAGTGTTGAGAAGTATCCCGCAGCCTGTGGCATTTCTGCATGCCATGCACTTCGGGTCTCTTTGGAAGCGGCCGGCCAGTGTTGAGAAGTATCCCGCAGCCTGTGGCATTTCTGCATGCCATGCACTTCGGGTCTCTTCGGAAGCGGCCTTGATTTATTTCTCCTCGTGAGACCGCTGTTAATACTGCACGTCATTGTTGTGTGCTCGTTTTATTCTGCCATAACATATATACAAAAACAATAATTAACGTTTCAAACGAGTGCTGTTTATTTTATTTTATTTTTGTTTTGTTTTTTACCAGTAGGCTGAAGTATGAAAAGTAGGCCTACTTATTACACAACAGTCTCCTTTATTTATCTCACCTAAATACAGCGCTATTAACCTTTCAAAGCGCAGGAGTTTAAACCAAAATAGCTTAGTACGTTATCTTGGCATAAAGTAATTTGCTGTCGTTGAATCATATTATTATTATTATTATTATTATTATTATTATTATTTATTATTATTATTATTATTATTATCGTATAGCATGTAATTCTACGTTATAAAAACAGAATAGTGTTCATAAAAATTAGGCGTACACATACGCTCACACACACACACACGTGTTTGTTTTTCTATACTTGTGGGGACTTCTCATTGACTCTCACTATATTTTTATTTATTATTTTTATTTTTTATTTATATTTACTATTTCTATATAGTCAGACAAAACTCCACACAGGGTGAAAGTTGACAACAAACTCAATATTTTGGCACTTTTATTTTTTTTTGTAAAGGCATATTTAGTTCTTAAAAAGGTGTTTTACAAAGTGGGGGCGTCCCCACAACGTCGTTTTTTCAGGAGTTTGCAGGGATATTTTCTCAAATTTTGTCCCCACATTGATAGTAAACCACCTTAATGACTCACTATAGACACCCTTGTTGACATAATTATAGTGCTTAATATATATAAATCATTTGCATTGCTACCAATTTAATTCAAAGAAACATTTGTCTAGGCTTTATAAAAATGATTCATTGTGGTGGGGCAAGATGCTTTTATGGATAAAACAGCCTTAATTAAAAGCTGTATATTGCCTGAAGGGAAACATAGATTTATTATTAATTATTTAAAACATTCCTACTCCAAACTTTAGCTTTGTTTTTCTAGCAGATATGAGTCTATAATATATGTGTAAAAAGGAATGCATGCTAGAAAAGCCCATTTTTAGACTTTATTAAAACCCGACGGCAGTGAATTTGAGGCTCAGGCAGCAGCGCTGTCAGCAAGTGCATACCCAGCTCATATGCAGAATAGCGACATTTTGGGGTTTGAAAGTCACATTTTTGTGGCGAGGCCCTAGCACTATTCCGTAGCTTTGCGTACGCGTGACCTGAAAGAACACAAGGACGCATTCCTTGAGATGTGGGATATTTCACAACACCTGTTTTATATTGTGAAGTCTTGGGACGTGGCTACCGTCTGGTCTCACCTATCTGAGTGTGTCTGCCAGGCGGGACAAACAGGAGATCCCCTGGCCAAGCCTAATGTCTGTTGACATAAGCATTTCATATCCCTGTAGCCTTGTCTCTTGAATTACTAGCATTCTTTCAATTGGTGTGGCTGCCTGCCTGCCTGCCTGCGTGCCTTCCTGTCTGACCTATCTATATTGTATTACCTTATGCATAACTAAATCTCTATGTTGCACTTGCCGTTTATTTTACTCGACTTTAATTAAAACAAATTAAGTGTATGTTTCATCGCTATTCCTGCACAATAATCTTCTCAACGTAACTGTCATTTTATTGAATGAATTGATTTCCAGGCGGAGGTGTGAACTCTGTAAAGTTAATGTACTTTTACACATACAGGAAGCCTCTTTTTCAGGAACAGTTGCTTGAAATCTGGTTCCAGGAGACAGGGAGACCTAGTTTGAGGCAACTGCTGTGTCAAACCCCAAGTCTCCCCTGGAGTGCTGTGCAGTGGCCTGAAACCTAGTCTCCAGAAACCAAGTTCCAAAGTGGCTCCGTGTTCTCTCAGCTTTAACAAGCCATTGAAAACTTATCACTAGAGTGGAAATTGTGATTAACAGTTTATGTAAATCCTAATAATTGTAATAAGTATGGGACCATCTGTGTATCGTCTCCCACTTTTGGATGTTAACAGTTTATATTAGCTCCACTGGGGAGAGTCTCTCTACAGATGGATAACATCCAGGGAGAATTCATTTGTTGAAGGAAGATGCCATTTATGTAACTTTTCCACCGTAGTTGATTATGTTTGAGTCCCTGCTTACAGTATATGACTATTCACCAGTCCCATTGATGGTGGTTTTCTGGTGGCAAGTGTAGCAGGAAGGGGCACCACTCCAGGCTACAGACGGGAGACATTCTCCCAACTGTGGGCACGTAACATTCAATCAAATGGAATCTTGTGATGTCACAACATTCTCCCAACTGTGGGCACGTAACATTCAATCAAATGGAATCTCGTGATGTCACAACATTCTCCCAACTGTGGGCACGTAACATTCAATCAAATGGAATCTCGTGATGTCACAACATTCTCCCAACTGTGGGCACGTAACATTCAATCAAATGGAATCTCGTGATGTCACAACATTCTCCCAACTGTGGGCACGTAACATTCAATCAAATGGAATCTCGTGATGTCACAACATTCTCCCAACTGTGGGCACGTAACATTCAATCAAATGGAATCTCGTGATGTCACAACATTCTCCCAACTGTGGGCACATAACATTCAATCAAATGGAATCTCGTGATGTCACAACATTCTCCCAACTGTGGGCACGTAACATTCAATCAAATGGAATCTCGTGATGTCACAACATTCTCCCAACTGTGGGCACGTAACATTCAGTCAAATGGAATCTCATGATGTCACAACATTCTCCCAACTGTGGGCACCGTAACATTCAATCAGATGGAATCTCATGATGTCACAACATTCTCCCAACTGTGGGCACGTAACATTCAGTCAAATGGAATCTCGTGATGTCACAACATTCTCCCAACTGTGGGCACATAACATTCAATCAAATGGAATCTCGTGATGTCACAACATTCTCCCAACTGTGGGCACGTAACATTCAATCAAATGGAATCTCGTGATGTCACAACATTCTCCCAACTGTGGGCACGTAACATTCAATCAAATGGAATCTCGTGATGTCACAACATTCTCCCAACTGTGGGCACGTAACATTCAATCAAATGGAATCTCGTGATGTCACAACATTCTCCCAACTGTGGGCACGTAACATTCAATCAAATGGAATCTCGTGATGTCACAACATTCTCCCAACTGTGGGCATGTAACTTTCAATCAAATGGAATCTCGTGATGTCACAACATTCTCCCAACTGTGGGCACGTAACATTCAGTCAAATGGAATCTCATGATGTCACAACATTCTCCCAACTGTGGGCACCGTAACATTCAGTCAGATGGAATCTCGTGATGTCACAACATTCTCCCAACTGTGGGCACGTAACATTCAGTCAGATGGAAGCTTGTGAAGTCACAAAAGCATGCTTCGATCTGGTTGAAGAGATGTATCCATTATCATTGCTGTGTGTTGCAACATAACCTCTGCATATTCCACCCTTACTGGCATCAAACTGGCATTTGTACAAACGTATAATCATGCTACCAGATACCATCTAATCATAATTCATGTAACATGTTTAAAAACAAAGTAGCTAACATAGGGATAATGATAAACACTTTCTATCCAATACGCTATTTTACTGATACCCCTATCTAATTAGCTAGCTTTTTAAACCACCAGTTATACATTACATTTGATATTTACATTATCATCATATAAACTTTTACAAACATCAATGACAATTTATTTATTCTTACATTAGTTTTAGAATAAATTGATGTACTTTTCTGTGTGTCAGATCATTCAATTGGCTGTTTTTTTTTCATAGCAATGTGGTGGGTACATTTCACCTTTGAGAGGGATACAGTGAGTGGGCTCGTAGTCTGCTGGTCTGTTCATCTGTGTGTGACACCGCTTATCCGATTATGATGAAATGGACATCTGTGCAGTCATGTGCACAATTATTAGAGCACCCCATTGCTTCTGTAGTTCAGTCGTGTGCACAGTTATTAGAGCACCCCATTGCTTCTGTAGCTCAGTCGTGTGCACAGTTATTAGAGCACCCCATTGCTTTTGTAGCTCAGTCGTGTGCACAGTTATTATAGCACCCCTTTGCTTCTGTAGCTCAGTCATGTGCACTGTTATTAGAGCACCCCATTGCTTCTGTAGCTCAGTCGTGTGCACAGTTATTAGAGCACCCCATTGCTTCTGTAGCTCAGTCGTGTGCACACTTATTAGAGCACCCCATTTCTTCTGTAGTTCAGCAGTGTGCACATGTATTGCAACACCCCATTTCTTCTGTAGTTCAGCAGTGTGCCCATGTATTAGAACACCCCATTGCTTCTGTAGTTCAGCAGTGTGCACATGTATTACAACACCCCATTGCTTCTGTAGTTCAGCAGTGTGCACATGTATTAGAGCACCCCATTGCTTCTGTAGTTCAGCAGTGTGCACATGTATTACAACACCCCATTGCTTCTGTAGTTCAGCAGTGTGCACATGTATTACAACACCCCATTTCTTCTGTTGTTTTGATTTGTTGTGCATATGAAATCAAATCACTGAAAATGAAAATCTTGGAAAACTGGCAAAATAGGGAAATTAGCGATTGTCTAATTTAATTGATGACTTTAATAGGCCACACATGCAATTAATTTCAAATAGTAAGAGAAAAGGAACATACAGCCACAAATGGTAAAATACATGACTTTTTAGAAGTTGTTTAAGAAGCCTCAGTAAAGCACAAAGTGGTCTAACATTTTCACGAGTGCCTATTGTTTCTACATCAATGATTACGGACCCAAAAACTGACAAATCTTGAGGTGTTCTAGTACATTTTGCACACTGCTGTAGGTTATTGTGGATGTCCAAAGCAGTTTCCTACTTTTATGTGAGTTCTGGTCTGAACTGATTGGGCTGAGAGAAGCTATGTCAGGTCTTCATTACAGCAGAGTCTCGATTTGCTTAGTGCAGTGATGATCTGAATGGTCTGACCTACTTTTTAAAAAAGTACTTAATATTAAAGGCTAAATCTTGGAAACCACTTGTTACAGATGTGACATCTGGGAGACAATTAAACTGTATGCTCTTTGCCTTTAATCACTGGCTGGCACACACTAGAGATGACCTTGGAAGTATTGTGTGTTTATCACGCCTCCTGTATGTGGTTCAAGTGCCTGTCTGACAGGTTAGCACCTCGTCTTTCAACGCACTTCAGCACAGCCTTCCTGGTATCTTCCGTGGAGTGTGAGCACATGGGAGGAAAAATTCAGACAGCCTTTCGTTTATGATTAAACGCATTGCAGTCCCTCTACTGTGATGACCGAAGAGTCTGATATTGAGGCTTGATGCTCGTATAGCGAGGCAGTGGTGCTAATGATGCGCTGACCTCACCAACAACAATGCATCACACAACACTCCCCTGTGACATTAACATCCCCATACAGTATCTGGTGTGGCTAATCTGGCTCAATATATTGAACTGTGTATGAACACATTGTAAGTGATTGTAACACAGGGAGGAGAGTATGTTCTCCTAGCATGGAATCCATGGAGATCACAGAACCAGAGTTACTGGGCTTTGGCTCCAGTCTGCACACAGATGCATGTTCATGGCTGCTTATTCAGCTTCAATCAATCAGAGTCATTGACTGGACACTTGTTACCTGCTTTCTTTTTGTTGTTTTCTTTTGAAGTCATTTCAATTTATTGGTGATTTGATCTAAATTTAGGAGTTAATCCTCAGTTGTAGTTGATTGCCATATGTAACCAGGCTAGATCAGTCAAACTTGAGTTAATTCATAGATTGTCAATGGGTGGCGTTCACGATACAGAACCTATTTAATTTAAATGTCATGGACAAAGTTTTAAATGGTTTGAGTTATTATAGTCATCAAAACTGAAACATGTAGACGCAGTAGAATGTTTGAGCTGTACATTCATCCTAAATCACAGAGATGCAGTTCCTGGGCTGCTAATCTGCATGTACAATGCAGCGGGAATTTAAAGACATTAAACTGATCCCCCCAAACACTCAGCAGCTCTCCTCACTGCAGTAAAGAAACTCCCTGTGAGTTTCTAGCAAGCTTACAGCAATGAAACAGCAGAGTGGAATGAGCAAAGTCCTGATGCCACGTAGGCTTTCAGATCCGCCAGCAATGTTGATTGATGTAGTATTGCTCAACAGAAAGCCACCTATAGAAAACTATGACAAAGATCAGGGCATCATTAATTTGATCTTGTCGTTTTGTGTTAAGTGCCAGAAGTAAAGGCATCAGACAAGGAACGTGACCACAGATTGGTAGAGTGAACCAACTCAGTAACTTCTAAGGGCCAGTATGGATGTGGTACATTGGGCTTAGTTACAGGTCATTTTAATTAGCAGAGCACGAGTAAAAGTTTACTGCAGCATATTTGCACGGTAATGTGCAGTTTACTTTGCATTTACTGTACTTTTTCATGGTTAACATACCATTGACTGTTCGTTACTGTGCTTAACTGCATGTTGGTCGCCTCATGCAATGCTTTAACACACTAAACTAAGTGATAAGTAACTAAAAAAAAAAAAAAAACTGGGACTAATTTAAAGAAAACCTGCATTTCCATTTTTAGTGAAAGTTTCTGAAAATGTTTAGGAAACATTCTGGTTACACTAAGGGGCAGAGTTCTTGGCTCCATTCAGAATAATTGTTAGGCACTTTTCTTCATCTTAATTAAAGGAACTTTAGACACAGTCCCTTAGACCGAAGTCTTCTTAATTAACTGAACTTTAGACACAGTCCCTTAGATCCAGGTCTTCTTAATTAATGGAACTTTAGACAGTCCCTTAGACTCAGGTCTTTCCACAAGGTGAACTGGTAGTTGTGTGTGGAGGGAGTTTAATACAACATGGACTGTATCTGAGTCAGCACTAGATTTAAAAACATTAAAGGTTGTGTGTGTATGCAAGAGCCCACCCCACATTACTAGGGCGCACACATTTCCTTTACATTACTCCCACATGCAGGGCAATCTGAAGACGTTCAAAGGGAAGGACGCAGTGATCTGTGAACGCTTCAATAAATACTGCTTTCCTGTGGGCTTTCTTTTATATATAGCTGTGGCAAAGTAGTAAGTAGTGCACAGGTGTGCAGGTGATGCAGTGCTCAATACAACGACAAACAACAAAGCACTGGTGAAGTGATGGCGTTTATTTATAATACAAATGTCACTTGACAACAGCAATAATAAAGGAGTACTGGCAATGCACAACAATGTGTATTGCTCAGTGAAATAACCACAGGGTTTAGTCCTGAAATAATAAACACAGTATAAACACACACAGAACACACACAATCGCCAGTCCTGAGTGAGTGCTGAAGTGTGAGTGGTGCAATACAATTTATTAGTGAACACGCGTGCACTGAAGTCCGGGTTGGGTGCTGTCTTAAGCGACAGCTCCCGGATTGTGTTAGCAAGAACAAACAGAAACAGTCGGACTGACAAACAAACAAAACACCATTACTCTCACGATTATTAATTACATGCGCTTTCCCACGGGTCCTTTCAGTAACCAACCAAAGGAACAGATCACTGGACCACTTCCCCTAAATACCCTCAGTCACGGCCAATCACGTATCCTCCAATCCGTGACTGACACATCACCTACCGCATTAAGGCGATGATTTCTGGTATATTGGCCCCGCCCCCTTCCTGGATGGCCGGCTTCCGACTGACCCTGGAATGAACTGCTGAACCATCCAGTCTGGGGCACTCTGCTTCAGTTATACCGTGCCCTCACAGCTCGAAAGGGAGATTGTTTAACAGGATTAATTCGCTCTCTGTCACAATCACATATGCATTATTAGCTTTCATTTGACTAGTTGCATATTTAAAATCTTTTATAAACAGCAACATGTGTTTATTGTATTCATGTAATAGTTATGTTATGTTATATAATAGTTAATAATATGATTAGAATGGATATCCTTTGCATTCTTTCATTCATAACTTTGAAATGCTCAGTCTGAATTCCAAGGTAGAACTGCAAGAAATCAAACCACATCCCGTTTTATGCACACTATGTTAAAATGTGTAAGCACATGCAGCAGGCAGTGTTGTGTGTATGCTGCCGTTACGGATTCTGTCCAGTCCCCTTTCAGTGAGATGGGAGGAGGTTAAAGCTCTTTTGCATTGTGGTAGAGACGGTCGATTGCGTTGGGCAGGGTTGCCGGTTCTCGCCTCAGCCTCATCCCTGTTAAGGACACCAAATGTATCTGTTTATTGATAAGGCGAGTCACTTTATTAGATGAGTTGGGACTTTAAACCATGAATGTCATATAAATCCACCTTTTCTCCGATTAATTGTTGAAGACACAGACTTTGCTTAAGCACGAGAACCTTGATCAGATGACATTATTGCCTAGTAGTTGATTGCATTGGGAAAGTATCAGTTAAATAACAGACAAAGACAGGGTCAACTACCAGTGCAATGCCCAATAATTAGGGTTTAATTATGATTACAGACTGATGTTTAAACACATTTAAAATCTTCAACTTACAGTTTTATTAACCCTTTCAAGGTTTTGCTTTCGGTCCATTTTGTTTGTTTTATTTTTTAACCCTAGAAGTTTTATTTGACTGCTCTGAGGTTAGCTGACGTACAGCAGTGCCCTGCAAGGCTGCATCTTTATTGGAGGAAGAGAGTTTCAGCGCACACAGGAGCCGCACACCCTCCTCCTCTTAGAGTTTGCAGGAATCACATTTCATTGCTTAAACTGGACGCTAATCAAGAGTTTAGAAGGTGTCAGCTAAATATAGAAACCGTTGATAATCTCTGTAAAGGACTCTGCTTCATTTGAATAATTCTATTTTAATCTCAACTCTGCTCCTCCATCACCTGCTAACATCAAGTTATTGGAGTTACATGGGTTTTAGATCAGAAGTACCAATTACCGAGAGAAAATGACAAACCCTATACTGTATCAGAGCAGTGTGTAAAACGTTTTCTCGGGAGATAGTGTTCAGACTCTGTCCTGTACAGTCGGTGAGATGAGAGGATGTTAAAATGACAAACCCTATACTGTATCAGAGCAGTGTGTAAAACGTTTTCTCGGGAGATAGTGTTCAGACTCTGTCCTGTACAGTCGGTGAGATGAGAGAATGTTAAAATGACAAACCCTGACCTTGCATGGACCAGGAAATTATAAAGCTTCACATGCCACGGGGTCAGCGTTGCTTTGCATATTGAGAAGCAGGGTCAACATCGCAAGGACCTTTTCATTGTACAAGGCTGCGAAAGCTTCTCTTCCATATGTCAGATGAGGGAGGAAATCCAGGGATGCACTTGAGTGATTGCATCTGATGGAAAGATTTGTTCTGTTCTCAGAAGTGTGATTATTGGAACAGGTTAATGGTGGAGCAGGGCAGGGAGATGTCTCATGATGTGGCTTTATTAAATGTGCACCAATTGTGTATGTATAGCTTGAATGACAAACAAATGTGGTCGTCCATATATTTGAACCTATATGCCTACATATTGCATTGTGTCTTCCTCAGAGTCAATGTGAAATCTTATCATCAGCAATAAGGGAAATACAAGTAGACCCATAAATATCCCGTTGTTTTAGTTCAATCACACGTGTCAATGTTATTGTAACAGAATCTACAGTTAACAACCTCCCCTCATCCCTCTTCTTAACTACTAGCAAGAAGGATCTATGAACAGGCAACTAGCAGCCCTCAGTCCCTCACCTGGCATGTGTTTATACACTGCTGTGCAAAAGTCTTAGACATGTTGCATTTTTATACTCTAACCCTAACCCTAACAATGTACTCAAAGTCTCCACTGGTGTTTTCTACTATTATAACAACCTTGACTTGAATAAAGAAGGAAAAACATTGAGTGAAATAGCTCGCATGGACAAGGTGTTGAGTGAAACAAATTGGATTGGCTTGCTTGCTTTGCTCGCCACATGCCTGGTAAGAAGAGCTTTATCACTAAAATGCACAGCATGAGCAGTAGGTGGTTTACAGGTTGTAAAGGAAGCTGTTTGATTTGTTTAGGGTGCTTGGAAGCTTCAATGCAAATTGGAGCCATATACACTTTTGTGGAGCTGCTTATAGTGACTTTAAAGAACAGAAAACAGTCAGATTTTTGACAAATGCTGTAGGCAGAGCATAACACAGTTCATATTTATTACAACTTGTACCATTTCATTAAGTGTGAGATGAGATTTCGGATTTTGTAAACATGCAATCTAAGGAAGCTGAAACCAGTATTAAAGTTGGAGACATTCATGGCTTGACACCAGATCCCTCATTGATAACCTTTAATTGTCTGTTGTGTGTGAGCAAATAAAATTACACCAGTGACACTTGCGGGTCACTGTTCCCTGGCAGCTGATAATCTTCTGACACAGAACTATGCCTGCCCTACTTAGAAAGCAACAGCTGAATAACAAAGAGCTGACACAGGCAATGAAGCACTTAAAATATGTGCCTGTGGATGGAGTAGGATGGATCACCCTGTCTGATTGAAAAGCCTGGTACAGTGGGAGGTGGTTTGGTGTCAGGCTCTCCCCTGCACCTCAGCTCTGTCTACTGTTTCTCAGGCAGGGTCTGTGGATGGACTGGGATGGATCACCCTGTCTGATTGAAAAGCCTGGTACAGCAAAGCGATGCAACAGACAGACACTGCTCCAGACTGATATGTTATGGTTTGACTATGGCAATACACTGTAAGGGTGCACTGTGTCTAGGAATCCGGGACAAATTCCATCCTGAAGTAATTTAGCCCGGGACCCTGACTTGATCTTTACATTTAGGGACTGTCCCGTCCAATTAGTGGTGGGTGGTCACCCTAGTCACAATATGTACAGTAACTCGCCAGTACTTGCACACTTCAATTGTACCTTCTTTGCTTTGCTGTCTTTCACAGCGAAAGCATTATGGTCACAGGCATATTCTTCTGGGAGTATTGTGTATTTAGGCTTTTTTTTTTTCATGTCACCACAATTTGCAATTCTGTTTTAAATTCCACAAGCGTGTAAATACTCCCTATCAAACTGTAATACAGCTTTAAATCTTGTGAGCAAGAGCAACTCGTTTTAAGTCTCACATGTGTTTACAATCCTCATACAGTTTGCTGTCACTATAGTAGGGATGGGTTTAAACTAAGTATTCAGAACGAATCAATGCGAGATACAAGTCTGGAAGGAGGGGACATTGCCCAGCTGCACTGGGATGGTTTTTTAAATATTTTTTTTTGTATGTATTTTATTATTATTTTTCCCCACAGGGAAAGGTGTCAAGTCAAGGTGAACCATTTCAACTGTTATTCCTGTGTTTATTGGATATACACTGATTTAATTTGTTCTGTGTCTGGGGTGTTTTACCGTTTTTTATATCAGTTAAAACTGAAAATCAGAAGCCTGGACCACAAATAAAAGAAAATAAAAAAGATAACATAGAAACACACTCTCAACATCCTGGGCTGTACGTACGGGACGTCACCTGCGCAGTCAGGGAAGTCAACTCTTCAGTCTTAAAGCGAGCGCTGTGTAACTGTGCCTCCGAAAAGAAAATCATTTTGTGTTGCAACAGAGTTGGAAACTATACTCAGCGTTTGAAAAAAGGAGTAACGCAGGCATATCTCTGTCAGGAATATAGGGTGACAAAAAGCACTCTGCTCTTTTGCTTGTTTAGTAACCATGCAGCAAAGCAAAACTGATTAAAAAAAAAAACAAAAAAACAAAACAACAACAACAACAAACTTCGAGGATCTGATTAACCTTTGATGTCGGGTTGATTTGGAATAAAAACTCAGATTGGGATTCTTGCATTCCGATTCCGATTTGGTGCATTTAGAAACGGTTCATGTCAGATTGATTATTAATTAAATTTCAGCTTCAAGTCAGGGATTTTGCTTTTTTGTACTGTGTTTTAATTATTTAACGAATAGGATAAAGCAAAGGCAGAATACTGCATACATGAGATGAACAGGTATTCACAATCTCACCTCATTAACTTACTCCAACAGTTTATAGTTCATTTTTATAGTGTCCTTTCGCTATAATGAACAGAAGGCTTGGACTCCCACGGGTTCATTATAGCGAGGGTGTTCTGTATATTATTTGTTATTGTTGTTCTGGTGAGGACATTTCCTCGTGATGATGAGACGTGGAGGACACATTAACAAGAGCAGTATTAAAGGAGTTTGACGGCATGTTGTTCCTTGTAACTGAAAACATTTCCTTTCTTGTGTCCTTGCTTGGAAAGTCGGCATTAACTTCTGTGTGCACTGTGACTTTTCAAAACACAACATAAATGAAGAGAAAGCATCGTGGCGAAATGCCAAGCGCTACGGGCTGACTAAATGCAGTCTGACATCAGAGAACACTTTGACATGATAACAAAACCCTCGACGCTCCCTCAGTGAAGCCTCAATCCATTAAACAGATAGCGCCAAGGCATTTCAAAATAAAAATTAAATTAAAAAATTTCACACTTAAGCAAGGCAAATAAAAACACAGAGAAGCATGGAATTTAACATTGGGAAAACTTGGGAAAGTTTTTATATGTAGTTTTCCTTCAAGGAAGAGACAACGTTGTTAGCTTTATGTTCGGATGACTTTTTACTGTTTAAAACAGTAATGGAAAAGTTTTTCTGTTTTGAATAGCCACAGTCTGAAGCATCAGCTCCTGGTCACAAAACTCTAAACACTGTTTTAAGGAATGTTATTAAGGAATGTTATTTATTTATTTAAGAACTTTGTGTTCCCTCAGCTTTAATATATCTGCCGTAGTTCTAAACAGGTGGAAATTATAAAAAAATAATGTCCCATAGTCATTACTTACGAGACTTTTTCATCAGGAAACAATTTAAACAGAATAGAACCTTTTCCAACCTGACTCAGCCTGGCAGCCCCTCTAACTGTATGTAAGATCTGCTGTCTTGCCGAGCATAAGAAGGGCATTTGGTGTGGAAAGGGTTACAGTCTGCCATCTGCACGTTAGCAAGCAAAGGGGGACACTGCATTGATGGGCTGAAGTTGTGCTGTTAAAAAGAGTAATGCTTCCCTGCTCTGGGAATTGACAGAGCAAATTAAGCCAGCAACCCTGTAAAGTGCATAAGTGTTTTCTCTGGTCAATATTACACGTAGGCAATGCTGTGTGGTGGGCATGCAGTAAATGTGCATTTTAAAATAGCTACAGTGGCTGTCAATCAACATTTCATGAAGTTAATTAAGATTTCCGGTGCTTATTTGCTACAGTGCTTGACATTTTGTTGATATCTTCAGCCCATACATTATTTTCCTGAAGATGTCTATGGATTTGTTGAAGTCGTTATCAATGTTGACAGCTCAGTAAATGCACCAAAATTCCCAAACAAGAACAGCAGCTGTAGCTCTAATAGAGAGAGCTTCAGGAGAGATTGTACAGGTATAACCTGGACACAATTTCAAAACAGAACTGCTCAGTAGTCATTGCCACTCTAAATCATAAGTATCGCAACATGTTTGCTTGCTGCTTGCAAATTTTCATAAATGTTGATGTTAAACTGGTGAACAAAACACAAATCTGCCAACCACGGGGCTCCCTTGTCTTTTTCATTTACACATTGAAATATCTTGGAATTTAGAAACCAAGTGAACAAAAGGGCTAGTATGGGACATGTCAACATGCCCTAACCGTGAATTAAAAACAACAGCAGAGAACAGTGATCTGCATTCCAGCTGACTGGCACAGCACAAACATGCGAATAGCTAACACTGTACTGCAGCTAATATCCTCAAAACCTGAACAGAATACCTAGCTGTTACACTTCATCAAAATAACAAGCAGCAATCATCTACTGCAAGGCATGCACTTCCCAGTAATTAACAGCAGAGACCTTGTGTACCATTGCCTTGGGAACAGCCCTACCCCCACCACTGTCTTCTGGAGTAGATTGGATGTGCTTTCAATACTTCAGAACCAGTAAATGTACTCTGAAAACAGGACATATTTTCACGTCCATAAGTATGATTAGCTCTTTACTGTATGTGCACTAAAGTCGGCTGGCAAGTTATTGATTTTGCAACAGCACTTCAGTTCAGCCGCCCCTGTTCAATCATCTCCAATTGTCAGCTGGGGACTCAAGGTACCCAGAGAATTGAGTGAGAGAGAGAGTGAGAGAGAGAAAGAGAGAGAGAGAGAGAGAGAGAGAGAGAGAGAGAGAGAGAGAGAGAGAGAGAGAGAGAGAGATGGCAGGAGCTACTGAAGACTCAAACAGCTGGTCTACTGAAATGTCTTTTGTTTTATTCTGCTGTATGGATGCTGTTGTGTGTTAAACAGTATTGTATTGCATATAAAGAGCTGTATACTGTATAGTGAGTTATTAAGAGCTACAGTGGCATCAGGACAAAGAGGATGCAAGCTAGCTTGGGGGTTATTTTGATCAACGTATGCCAGCTGGGATATGTTACACCTGGAGTAGAGCCTGTGAAAAACAGTAGAAAACAGTTAAAAGCTGTTATGTTTATTGTATAACCCATATATTGGCTCGATACAAAAACTAGAACACTAATGTAATGTTACATAAATTCCATGAGTGACCTTTTAATTATAAGGCTTGCTCCATGTTAAAATCAGTAATGAGCGCATGCTGTTTTTGCATGTACTGACGTGCGGTGAAGAGTATGGAACAATCCTGAATATTAGGACAGCTAGTTTAAAAGTGTCCTCTACAGTTTAAAAAACAAACAAACAAACCAAGCAAAACAAACAAAGTTATAATATGATACTGCATTTAAAGTGTTTATTGTAGAGGCCCCCATTCATCTCTATACTGAAATTTGGAAACACTGGACAGTGGTACATTTCAAAATACTATTAGAACAGAGTGACATCTGTGCCTGCTAAGTGGCGACTGAGTTTTATGTTTGATGTTTTATGACTGATTATGTGTTTTTTACTCCTTATTTCTTGTGTTTGATGTTGTTTGCTGTGGTGGTGTGAGCCTCGTACCTGGTCCTCATTGTGAATGAGAATTAGTTCTAATTGACTCATCTGGATAAAATAAATGTTTTGACTGATTTAACTTTTGACTAACGTTGTGACTTTCTCATTGTTCAAATCAGGAGTGTGCGATGCTGCACATATTGACATGTGAATGGTGCTAGTAACAGCAGATCACGTAAGCAGGAGAAACAAGTCAAACGTATGCATATTTGTTAAATTATCCAAATGTTCTACACTGCAGGAAAACCAGATGATACATTTGATACAAGAAAAAAAACGCTCTGAATGTTTTTGTTTTCTCATACTAAAATAAATATATATTTTTATTTTCTTGAGACAAAACCCCCTTGCCCTTCAGGGTATTATCCATCTGTAAAGGATTGATGGTCCTTGAGCAATGGAGGGCTCCTCTCTGTATGTGATCTTGCCCTGGCTGCAGTTACATGCTGTGACATTCTCATGCAGATGTGCACAGACACCCAGACTGCACAAACTAAACATGTCACTTCCGTTTTCTTTTTATTCCTGCACACTTTATTATGCAACCATAAGAACATAAGAACATAAGAAAGTTTACAAACAAGAGGAGGCCATTCGGCCCATCTTGCTCGTTTGTTGTTAGTAGCTTATTGATCCCAGAATCTCATCAAGCAGCTTCTTGAAGGATCCCAGGGTGTCAGCTTCAACAACATTACTGGGGAGTTGATTCCAGATTCCAGACCCTCACATTTCTTTGTGAGTGCCTCCTATTTTCTGTTCTGAATGCCCCTTTGTGACCCCTGGTCCTTGTTTCTTTTTTCAGGTCGAAACAGTCCCTTGGGTCGACATTGTCAATACCTTTTAGAATTTTGAATGCTTGAATTAGGTCACCGCATAGTCTTCTTTGTTCAAGACTGAACAGATTCAATTATTTTATCCTGTCTGCATATGACATGCCTTTTAAACCCAGAATAATTCTGGTCGCTCTTCTTTGCACTCTTTCTAGAGCAGCAAAATCCTTTTTGTAGTGAGGTGACCAGAACTGCACACAATATTCAAGATGAGTTCTTACTAATGCATTGTACAGTTTAAACATTACTTCCCTTGATTTAAATTCAACACTTTTCACAATGTCTCAGAGCATCTTGTTGGTCTTTTTTATAGCTTCCCCACATTGTCTAGATGAAGACATTTCTGAGTCAACAAAAACTCCTAGCTCTTTTTCATAGATTCCTTCTCCAATTTCAGTATCTCTCAGATGATATTTATGCACATTTTTATTTCCTGTGTGCAGTACCTTACACTTTTCTCTATTAAATGTCATTTGCCATGTGTCTGCCCAGTTCTGAATCTTGTCTAGATCATTTTGAATGACCTTTGCTGCTGCAACAGCATTTGCCACTCCTCCTATTTTTGTATCATCTGCAAATTTAACAAGTTTGCTTACTATACCAGAATCTAAATCATTAATGTAGATTAGGAATAGCAGAGGACCTAATACTGATCCCTGTGGTACACCACTGGTTACCACACTCCATTCTGAGGTTTCTCCTCTAATCAGTACTTTCTGTTTTCTACATGTTAACCACTCCCTAATCCATGTACATGTGTTTCCTTGAATCCCTACTGCGTTCAGTTTGAGAATTAATCTTTTATGCGGGACTTTGTCAAAAGCTTTCTGGAAATCTAAATAAACCATGTCATATGCTTTGCAATTATCCATTATCGATGTTGCATCCTCAAAAAAATCAAGCAGGTTAGTTAGACACGATCTCCCTTTCCTAAAACCATGTTGACTGTCTCCCAGGATACTGTTACCATATAGGTAATTTTCCATTTTGGATCTTATTATAGTTTCCATAAGTTTGCACGTAATAGAAGTCAGGCTAATTGGTCTGTAGTTACCTGGTTCAGTTTTGTTTCCCTTTTTGTGGATCGGTATTACGTTAGCAATTTTCCAGTCTGTTGGTACAACCCCTGTGTCAAGAGACTGTTGCATGATCTTGGTTAGCGGTTTGTAAATAACTTCTTTCATTTCTTTGAGTACTACTGGGAGGCTCTCATCCAGCCCAGGGGATTTGTTTATTTTAAAAAAAGTCAATGAAAGTCAAGGTCATCTACCACACAGTAGAGCCCGCATCGAGAGGGCTCTATCGCTATTAGAAAATTATTTATTTATGAATTTTCTCTTTAAAAAAAACTTTAAAACCTATATTTACCTTGAACTTCTGATATTTTGCCAGGTAATATTCCGTTGAGGAAAATAGTCCCTAACATAATTAGAATAGAAAAACGACAACGTTATTATTATTATTATTATTATTATTATTATTATTATTATTATTATTATTATTATTATTGCTAACATATTTATTTATTGGGGTCTTACTCTTTCTATGCAAGCACACACACACACACACACACACACACACACACACACACACACACACACACACGTACGCAAAAAATGAACAATTAAACCATTACATTAAAAACAACAATTAATACAACAGAAATAAAAAAGAGATACAAAATGTGGTTTTAATTGTAAAATTAGATAAACTATGATAAAAAAAAAGCCAGTTTGTAAAAACAGAATAATTAAAAACAGTATTTTATATATATATATATACACTATATATCAGACAACTAGAACTGAAGAGCAGCTGCTGGACGCAGGTGAAAGCTAATAATTACGATTACTGTACCTGTAACTAGAATAAGAGGCAATGATTGCAAAAAACATACAAAAGAACATCCAATCAATCATTAAAAACCTTGTTATCCAGATGAGTCAATTGAGAATAACTTCTCATTCACAATGATGACCTGACACGAGGCTCACAACACCACAGCACAACATAAACACAGTAAAAAAAGATGCATGATATTATTTAGCTATTCATTGGACTTATCGCAGTAAAAGCCACGTTGTTCTTCCTACCTGTATCACTTATTGTGTGCGTGAACTCCAGCTGCTCTAAACATTGACTCTTGTGTGATGTGTTTCTATTCTTTTCCAGCTGTAAGTAAAAACTAGTACAGAAGAATCAGGATGAAAAGATGGCAACCTTGTTGTTACCACCGGGTCCTGACAGCTTGCACCGGTTCACTCGTGAATCCCTGGCTGCTATCGAGAACCGCATCGCTGCGGAGCAGGCCCGGAACGCCAAACAGGAGTACCGAGAGGTTCTGGGAGACCAGGAAAAGCCACGGCCGAGACCCGACCTCGAGGCCAGCAAGCAGCTGCCACGCATATATGGGGATATCCCACCCCACCTCATCGGAGAGCCTCTGGACGATCTTGACCCTTTTTACAACTGTAAAAAAGTGAGTGAACTGTTGGATGTGTGAATAGTGAATGCTGCATAGGGCAGGGGTGGAAAAGACTGTCCTTCCACTCCTGGGTCCCAACCTGTTCAATGACAGACGCATTTTTATAGTCAATCAGAAAGTCACAAGTCACAATAAATGATTCCATTGTGTATATTGTAAATGTGCTGTTGGTCACGATGGCCTGCTTTTCTTTTAGCAGCCCCTGGATTTAGGCAAAGACATTCATAAGAGAAATAAAGGAAGCATTTCAATATGATTTATATTAAATACCAAAAGAATTGGATAAATTGAGAGGTTATTCTAACACACAGAACTTTTAAATCCTGTAAAAAAAAAAAAAAAAAACTGTCCTCACCACTGCCTTATTATTTTTGAAATAACACATGTGGTAATAGATATACAGATCGGTCCTGTTGCTGAAGAGCTACCCATGGGCATATTATGAGGCCGATGTTAGATAATGATTTCAGAGTTTCTTTATGTCCCGGAGAGTAAGTATTGTACCTCACAGGCATCCTAAACTGAACCCATGTATTGGCTTCTGCATTTCAAAATGACATCTCTGCCCTGAGAGGGGGTTCCCCCTCAAAAAGAGCGACACTCTGGAGAAATACATATAAATGTATTAGATCTCATTGCAGTGTATTGCATTTCGCCATTCATTCATGTAAATTAATTAATAGAGCCATCTGTATAGGTTTCTGACTGCCTACATACAGTGCTTGCTTATTTAGGATGTAACATAGGTTAGCCCTTTTAGTTTTGGTGTGTTCTTGTGTCTGCTGCAGTACAAGCTAGCATGCTGAGAAAGTAACACACAGCACATCTAACATATTAAAGCGATAGTGCCATGAGCAACAGGTAACCCTGCTGTAAACCCATAGCATGTAGAATGTAATCACAGCATCAGAAATGTGGCTCTGAGCACACACAGCTCCGTCAACTTAGTGTCAGGACAATGAAAAAAAAAAAAGCACCCTGGCCTACACCTCCATGTAGAATAGCCTTATCAGAGAGTTTGTGAACCCTGCCTTGCAAGTTGCATCTTGATGTGCCTCAGCTTTCTTAAACTGGTAATATGACCCCATAGTCTTAAGAAAAGACTGTTGCATTGATAAATGCCTTGTGGTCCTGCGTATTGTCATTCTATTTACAGTAGCTCTACAGAGTACAGTATTGAATGGCCATACATCTCCCGGTGGCATGCAGTGCCTAAAAGCAGTGGTCTTGGGTGATCACTAATTGCTTGTCTTTAAGCAGCAATTTCTTTTACTTCCTGACAATCAGGCGGTTTTTGTGTTTTGTGTAAAGATATTTTCTCTCTCTCTCTCTCTCCTCACAGACATTTATAGTACTGAACAAAGGAAAGGCGATCTTCCGATTTAATGGGACGTCTGCCCTGTACATATTTAGTCCTTTCCATCCAATCAGAAGAGCTTCAATTAAAGTTTTAGTGCATTCATATCCTTTTTCTTGATTGATAGAAATTGAAAGGGTTTGAAATCCTCTAACTGGTTTGAGTGTATTCCTTTGGTGACAGCTGTTAATTACAATGCTATACTGTCTGGGATTACATTTTAATATTCCAGTTTTGCAAGGTTATGTATTTTCCATTTCCGGAATAATGGTGTTGTATATAAATGGTTTTGCATTAGTGGACTGTTAAAGCAAGGCCAGGTTCGGAATGGTTATTGACCATGTCACAGCATGAGTAAACACAGTACTGTAGACTGCTGAGGATCTTTCAGCCAATCGGAGCGCTGCTGTATTCCATGACATCAACTATACCATATTGAGTTTTTACCGTGCTTTATTCTCAATATTGGTACAGTTGACGTCACCCACTTAAAAAAAAAAAAAAAAAAACTGAAAAATCTCATTCAACAGCAAAGTTAATTAAAAATGGTGACATCACAATGGGCCATGTATCTTGGCCACAGAGCGATATTCTCTTCATCATCCTTTAAAGAGTTAAAGGACTACAAGCATCTGTGAATGGGTTTGTTCACTTCTGCGTGTGCCGATATTCCCTGTGAATGCAGGCATTCACCTCTTACCCTAGATTTTAGCCTTGCCTGGGAAAATCAAGCCCTCTCATTGGCTAAAAGGCTTGTAGATCCAGAGGGGCATGTCACATTTAAAGAAGGTTAAAGGGCATCTGTCAGCAGAAATGGATTGCTTAAACTGAAACCCAAATGGTTTCCTAAAAGGAATGCCTAGAGTACATCAAACGGGTGCTTCCATACCCATCACTGCACTGAATATTAGAGACTGACTAACTTTGTCTTCAGTATCGTTTTGACTATTCAATGTTTATCTTGTAAACAAAATAGCTTTATCAAAAAACATTATTCATATACCCTTATAATGAATAATGTCATAGTAGCTGATCACAAGAGGGAGCTGAGCTTGCCAAAGAAGCACACATTTTAAACATAATCATAATAATTAAAGGTTCACTCACCTAGGTGGAAGAAAGTTTGAAAACAAACCATGACTCACCTAGAAACATGCGACAAATGCAATGCAGAAATACAGCTAAGAATGACCCCACAGTGCAGAGAAGAACAACAATGCCCTCAAACAGTGATGTTACTGCTGTATTAGGGGTTTCCAAATTAATACACAATCAAATAACTACAGTACAAGTTAATAGATCATTTATATTTAATTGGCATTCATATCATTTGATTATATACAAAAAATCTGAAATAACAAGAAAAGACTGCAGTTAGAAGCCATTAAATGGAAAAGCAGGATTCAATGTTTATAATTTAAAGCTGGGGGACCCAAGGAAGCTGCACTATAGAACTGTACCTGCATCTTTTACATTCCTATCCAGTGACCAGCACTTTGACATTTGTGTTCAGAAGTCTGATTGGGAGTCACTTTCCATTGTACGCTAAGTTCAGATGGCTGTTTCTCAGCTGTATCACAGCCAAAACACACTGTTGCTAAAAATAAAAATAAAAAAGTGTTTCAAAGTGTTGAGAAATATTAGTCTTACGGACACTTTGCTCATGGCGTGACTGATTAGAATCACAAGAGAGATTCTGTAGGTGTCTGGATTTAACACGGCAGTGCTTTCAAACCCTGATCCAACTCTTAAACACAGCAATGAGTCTCCATTATACCACAGCAGTGCTTTCAAACCCTGATCCAACTCTTAAACACAGCAATGAGTCTCCATTATACCACAGCAGTGCTTTCAAACCCTGATCCAACTCTTAAACACAGCAATGAGTCTCCATTGTACCACAGCAGTGCTTTCAAACCCTGATCCAACTCTTAAACACAGCAATGAGTCTCCATTATACCACAGCAGTGCTTTCAAACCCTGATCCAACTCTTAAACACAGCAATGAGTCTCCATTATACCACAGCAGTGCTTTCAAACCCTGATCCAACTCTTAAACACAGCAATGAGTCTCCATTATACCACAGCAGTGCTTTCAAACCCTGATCCAACTCTTAAACACAGCAATGAGTCTCCATTATACCACAGCAGTGCTTTCAAACCCTGATCCAACTCTTAAACACAGCAATGAGTCTCCATTATACCACAGCAGTGCTTTCAAACCCTGATCCAACTCTTAAACACAGCAATGAGTCTCCATTATACCACAGCAGTGCTTTCAAACCCTGATCCAACTCTTAAACACAGCAATGAGTCTCCATTATACCACAGCAGTGCTTTCAAACCCTGATCCAACTCTTAAACACAGCAATGAGTCTCCATTATACCACAGCAGTGCTTTCAAACCCTGATCCAACTCTTAAACACAGCAATGAGTCTCCATTATACCACAGCAGTGCTTTCAAACCCTGATCCAACTCTTAAACACAGCAATGAGTCTCCATTATACCACAGCAGTGCTTTCAAACCCTGATCCAACTCTTAAACACAGCAATGAGTCTCCATTATACCACAGCAGTGCTTTCAAACCCTGATCCAACTCTTAAACACAGCAATGAGTCTCCATTATACCACAGCAGTGCTTTCAAACCCTGATCCAACTCTTAAACACAGCAATGAGTCTCCATTATACCACAGCAGTGCTTTCAAACCCTGATCCAACTCTTAAACACAGCAATGAGTCTCCATTATACCACAGCAGTGCTTTCAAACCCTGATCCAACTCTTAAACACAGCAATGAGTCTCCATTATACCACAGCAGTGCTTTCAAACCCTGATCCAACTCTTAAACACAGCAATGAGTCTCCATTATACCACAGCAGTGCTTTCAAACCCTGATCCAACTCTTAAACACAGCAATGAGCCTCCATTATACCACAGCAGTGCTTTCAAACCCTGATCCAACTCTTAAACACAGCAATGAGCTTCCATTATACCACAGCAGTGCTTTCAAACCCTGATCCAACTCTTAAACACAGCAATGAGTCTCCATTATACCACAGCAGTGCTTTCAAACCCTGATCCAACTCTTAAACACAGCAATGAGTCTCCATTATACCACAGCAGTGCTTTCAAACCCTGATCCAACTCTTAAACACAGCAATGAGTCTCCATTATACCACAGCAGTGCTTTCAAACCCTGATCCAACTCTTAAACACAGCAATGAGTCTCCATTATACCACAGCAGTGCTTTCAAACCCTGATCCAACTCTTAAACACAGCAATGAGTCTCCATTATACCACAGCAGTGCTTTCAAACCCTGATCCAACTCTTAAACACAGCAATGAGTCTCCATTATACCACAGCAGTGCTTTCAAACCCTGATCCAACTCTTAAACACAGCAATGAGTCTCCATTATACCACAGCAGTGCTTTCAAACCCTGATCCAACTCTTAAACACAGCAATGAGTCTCCATTATACCACAGCAGTGCTTTCAAACCCTGATCCAACTCTTAAACACAGCAATGAGTCTCCATTATACCACAGCAGTGCTTTCAAACCCTGATCCAACTCTTAAACACAGCAATGAGTCTCCATTATACCACAGCAGAGCTTTCAAACCCTGATCCAACTCTTAAACACAGCAATGAGTCTCCATTATACCACAGCAGTGCTTTCAAACCCTGATCCAACTCTTAAACACAGCAATGAGTCTCCATTATACCACAGCCGAGCTTTCAAACCCTGATCCAACTCTTAAACACAGCAATGAGTCTCCATTATACCACAGCAGAGCTTTCAAACCCTGATCCAACTCTTAAACACAGCAATGAGTCTCCATTATACCACAGCAGTGCTTTCAAACCCTGATCCATCTCTTAAACACAGCAATGAGTTTCCATTATACCACAGCAGTGCTTTCAAACCCTGATCCAACTCTTAAACACAGCAATGCCCATGCCATCACCGTGACTTTAAATCACAACTGATAACAGGCTATTGATAGGCAGGGGCTCCCAAACCTAAAACCAAAATATAATAGATACAGATGAATCAGCTCTTGGCCCTAGCGTTACAGTGCATTTCTCTACCATCACAGATGAAATCTCAGTGATAACCCTCTCTTAATCCTGAAATGAAATAAGAGCAAAGAGCTTTAGAAACATGTCACCACTGCCCTGTTAGTTCTGGGTTGGAAACATGTCACCTCTGTCCTGTTAGTTCTGGGTTAGAAACATGTCACCACTGCCCTGTTATTTCTGGTTAGAGACATGTCACCATTGCCCTGTTAGTTCTGGTTAGAAACATGTCACCACTGCCCTGTTAGTTCTGGGACTTACAGACTGTGTGGGGAACTGTCCTCTTGTGATGGTGGCGTCCATTGTAAAGGGCAACTTTCTGAACACGCTGTACAACTATAAAGCAAAGGGTCTAGAGTACAATAATACCAGCTGGATTTGATCCTGCATCCTGTTACAGCCATGCAGGGTACTTTCAGTCACTCCAAAGTCTCTATCTGCACATATTGCGCATTCCTGAAGTAAAGCTGACTCACGCTTTCCATTTTGTAGAGTAAGTGCCATTCATAAAGAAGATACAGCCACCCTGAGATAAAGATGACATTAAAATCTCAGTCACAGTCGTTGGAAACGTCATTGCATTTTACTCTAAGATGGTCATCAATTAATAGCCTTTCAAACAGCTGGTTAAAAATAGGGTTCTTTACCCAAACAAAAATGTTAATGCTTGCGAATACTTCCTCTGTTTACTCATGACTGTGAACCAAGAGGCGTTCACAATACTGGTCAAAATATCAAATTAACTGGTAGATTTTGTCAAGATTGGCAGTCAGCTATCTGTTTATTAGTTAAATGACGAATTGTGTTTGTATAAATATTGGGGAACACTTTACATAATAGTTATTTAGTAAATACATGAGTACTTAATTTATTATTTACTTAATATTATTATGCATAGTTACAATGTACTTAATGTGTAAACTGTTCCGCACAATATATGTAAGTGTAGAATTGCTTCACAAAAAGGTTAGGGTTAGGGTTAGGGTTAGGATTAGGGTTAGAGTTAAGGATAGTGTTAAGGTTATTGTTAGGGGGTTAGGTTTATGTTATTCAAAAAGTTTTAAACTTGTTGTGGCAGAGCAAAGCTCTGCCCTTTTAAATTGGCAGGGATGGGGTTAACTTCCCCTACCTGCCTGGGTTTATTATGTTCAGGTGGCTGGGGTTGATTAGTTGATTAGGTTAATTAACGATCAATCAGCGCCCAGCCACCTGATATAAAAGGAGGCCTCAGCTTCTCATTTGGGAGAAGGGAGCTGAGGA
Organism: Polyodon spathula; assembly: GCF_017654505.1. Lineage (NCBI taxonomy): Eukaryota > Metazoa > Chordata > Actinopteri > Acipenseriformes > Polyodontidae > Polyodon > Polyodon spathula. Next base: position 1,389,585 of record NC_054537.1, read on the forward strand.
AGCAGGTTGGTGTTTGTTTTGTGGTTTTTTGAATTTTCTAAATCCAGTGAAGGCATTGCCCAGCCTGGAAACTTTATTTTTGTGAGTTTTATTTTTGCTTTATTTGTGTTTGAGTATCTGTTATTTTGCCCTTGTGCACTTTATTTTTGTTTATTTATAATAAAATAGTTATTTTTTTTGAACTGCAGTCTGTCTCTGGGCCTCTATCCACTCGCCAGCCTGCCACACTTGTATAAAAAAAAAAAAAAACAGTAATTCTTTGTAAGTACACATGTATTTATTAAGTAACTACAATGTAAATACACAGTAATTAGAGACACTATGTAAAGTGTTACCATGTATACTGTACATATGATTTGTTTTTGCAATGCTTTTATTGTTGACACTTCCTTCACTCTCTCCCCTGCACATTGTTCAGTTTGTTTATAATGTGCACTATTCTGACCAACTGTGTGTTCATGGCCATGTCTGAACCATATTCCTGGGCCAAGTATGTTGAGTAAGTATGCTTTTTACATTTCTCCCTTTCTTATGCACATTGTCCTTCTAAAGATATACAGCAGTGTGCACATGTATTAGAACACCCCATTTCTTCTGTAGTTCAGCAGTGTGCACATGTATTACAACACCCCATTGCTTCTGTAGTTCAGCAGTGTGCACATGTATTACAACACCCCATTGCTTCTGTAGTTCAGCAGTGTGCACATGTATTAGAGCACCCCATTGCTTCTGTAGTTCAGCAGTGTGCACATGTATTAGAACACCCCATTGCTTCTGTAGTTCAGCAGTGTGCACATGTATTAGAGCACCCCATTGCTTCTGTAGTTCAGCAGTGTGCACATGTATTACAACACCCCATTGCTTCTGAAGTTCAGCAGTGTGCACATGTATTACAACACCCCATTGCTTCTGTAGTTCAGCAGTGTGCACATGTATTACAACACCCCATTGCTTCTGTAGTTCAGCAGTGTGCACATGTATTAGAACACCCCATTGCTTCTGTAGTTCAGCAGTGTGCACATGTATTAGAACACCCCATTGCTTCTGTAGTTCAGCAGTGTGCACATGTATTAGAGCACCCCATTGCTTCTGTAGTTCAGCAGTGTGCACATGTATTACAACACCCCATTGCTTCTGTAGTTCAGCAGTGTGCACATGTATTACAGCACCCCATTGCTTCTGTAGTTCAGCAGTGTGCACATGTATTACAACACCCCATTGCTTCTGTAGTTCAGCAGTGTGCACATGTATTACAACACCCCATTGCTTCTGTAGTTCAGCAGTGTGCACATGTATTACAACACCCCATTGCTTCTGTAGTTCAGCAGTGTGCACATGTATTAGAACACCCCATTGCTTCTGTAGTTCAGCAGTGTGCACATGTATTACAACACCCCATTGCTTCTGTAGTTCAGCAGTGTGCACATGTATTAGAACACCCCATTGCTTCTGTAGTTCAGCAGTGTGCACATGTATTAGAACACCCCATTGCTTCTGTAGTTCAGCAGTGTGCACATGTATTAGAACACCCCATTGCTTCTGTAGTTCAGCAGTGTGCACATGTATTACAACACCCCATTGCTTCTGTAGTTCAGCAGTGTGCACATGTATTACAACACCCCATTGCTTCTGTAGTTCAGCAGTGTGCACATGTATTACAACACCCCATTGCTTCTGTAGTTCAGCAGTGTGCACATGTATTAGAACACCCCATTGCTTCTGTAGTTCAGCAGTGTGCACATGTATTACAACACCCCATTGCTTCTGTAGTTCAGCAGTGTGCACATGTATTAGAGCACCCCATTGCTTCTGTAGTTCAGCAGTGTGCACATGTATTAGAACACCCCATTGCTTCTGTAGTTCAGCAGTGTGCACATGTATTAGAGCACCCCATTGCTTCTGTAGTTCAGCAGTGTGCACATGTATTACAACACCCCATTGCTTCTGTAGTTCAGCAGTGTGCACATGTATTAGAGCACCCCATTGCTTCTGTAGTTCAGCAGTGTGCACATGTATTACAACACCCCATTGCTTCTGTAGTTCAGCAGTGTGCACATGTATTACAACACCCCATTGCTTCTGTAGTTCAGCAGTGTGCACATGTATTACAACACCCCATTGCTTCTGTAGTTCAGCAGTGTGCACATGTATTAGAACACCCCATTGCTTCTGTAGTTCAGCAGTGTGCACATGTATTACAACACCCCATTGCTTCTGTAGTTCAGCAGTGTGCACATGTATTAGAACACCCCATTGCTTCTGTAGTTCAGCAGTGTGCACATGTATTAGAACACCCCATTGCTTCTGTAGTTCAGCAGTGTGCACATGTATTAGAACACCCCATTGCTTCTGTAGTTCAGCAGTGTGCACATGTATTACAACACCCCATTGCTTCTGTAGTTCAGCAGTGTGCACATGTATTACAACACCCCATTGCTTCTGTAGTTCAGCAGTGTGCACATGTATTAGAACACCCCATTGCTTCTGTAGTTCAGCAGTGTGCACATGTATTAGAACACCCCATTGCTTCTGTAGTTCAGCAGTGTGCACATGTATTACAACACCCCATTGCTTCTGTAGTTCAGCAGTGTGCACATGTATTAGAGCACCCCATTGCTTCTGTAGTTCAGCAGTGTGCACATGTATTACAACACCCCATTGCTCCTCTTGTTTTGATTTGTCGTGCATATGAAATCAAACCACTCTAGCTGAAAATCCTGGAAAACGAATTAAAATTAATTAATTAATTAATTAAATTAATGACTTTAATAGACCACACATTTCTCCCTTTCTTATGCACATTGTCCTTCTAAAGATATACAGCAGTGTGCACATGTATTAGAACACCCCATTTCAGTGTGCACATGTATTAGAGCACCCCATTGCTTCTGTAGTTCACAGTGTATTATTAACACCCCATTGCTTCTGTAGTTCAGCAGTGTGCACATGTATTACAACACCCCATTGCTTCTGTAGTTCAGCAGTGTGCACATGTATTACAACACCCCATTGCTTCTGTAGTTCAGCAGTGTGCACATGTATTACAACACCCCATTGCTTCTGTAGTTCAGCAGTGTGCACATGTATTACAACACCCCATTGCTTCTGTAGTTCAGCAGTGTGCACATGTATTAGAGCACCCCATTGCTTCTGTAGTTCAGCAGTGTGCACATGTATTAGAACACCCCATTGCTTCTGTAGTTCAGCAGTGTGCACATGTATTAGAACACCCCATTGCTTCTGTAGTTCAGCAGTGTGCACATGTATTACAACACCCCATTGCTTCTGTAGTTCAGCAGTGTGCACATGTATTACAACACCCCATTGCTTCTGTAGTTCAGCAGTGTGCACATGTATTAGAGCACCCCATTGCTTCTGTAGTTCAGCAGTGTGCACATGTATTACAACACCCCATTGCTTCTGTAGTTCAGCAGTGTGCACATGTATTAGAGCACCCCATTGCTTCTGTAGTTCAGCAGTGTGCACATGTATTACAACACCCCATTGCTTCTGTAGTTCAGCAGTGTGCACATGTATTAGAGCACCCCATTGCTTCTGTAGTTCAGCAGTGTGCACATGTATTAGAACACCCCATTGCTTCTGTAGTTCAGCAGTGTGCACATGTATTAGAGCACCCCATTGCTTCTGTAGTTCAGCAGTGTGCACATGTATTACAACACCCCATTGCTTCTGTAGTTCAGCAGTGTGCACATGTATTAGAGCACCCCATTGCTTCTGTAGTTCAGCAGTGTGCACATGTATTACAACACCCCATTGCTCCTCTTGTTTTGATTTGTCGTGCATATGAAATCAAACCACTCTAGCTGAAAATCCTGGAAAACGAATTAAAATTAATTAATTAATTAATTAATTAATGACTTTAATAGACCACACATGCAATTAATTCAAAATGGGAAGAGAAAAGGATAGCCACAAATGATAATATTCATGAGACTTTTTAGAAGTTTTTTTAAGATCCTGAGTGGAAATGTAAATTCTTCTGCAGGTAGTTATATAAAGGGTAGAAATGACACATCTTGAGGTGTTCCAATACATTTGCACTCTGCTGAATTCTTCTCTGTTCTTTGCTATTCCCTAAACTTACTTCCACAATACTGACCTCTGAACTGTGCCCTATTTGTCCTGATGTTAAGCTTTGCCAGGTGTTTCTTGTCTTGTGAGCCTCACTTTGCAAGTAAGTTAACAATGTAAGTCTACCCAGCTCATAACTCTGCTGACTGCACCTGCTATGCCACATCTGAATGAAATCATGGTATGACATACTTCTACTCTTCATTACAAAATAGACTGTTATGCCTCCTTCCAAAATTTTCGTTAAAGGTTTTTTTTTTCATTCCCATTTCTCATCGGAAGCTAGCTTTACTTTGAAGCAATTCAAACAATTCAACACCAGGCTTAGTCTTGAAGCACTGTGCATGGCCTCAAGTAAAAGTTAGTACACCTTTTACCTTTAATGAAGAGCTCCAAGCACTATAGTGGCAGTGTATTACCAGCAGATGCTGGAAGATGTTTTTTATTGCAAATGAAAAGAGGGGATTCATTGGTGTTTACCAAGGAACCCTGTCAGTCATTACCTTCTCCCGGCAGGAGAACACAATGTGCCTCCCAACACGTGTGACAGATTGCACCTCACGGTGCGCAGCCATTGGCTGCTATTTGGAGTTTAATTGATTGTGACTGTGTAAACAGAAGTGCTGTTGAACTTCCTAGTGTCAAAAGCTGCTGTGAGAGAATGCTGTTCAGTGCTTACCACGTCCTCGTACTGAATTGAAGACGGTAATGGCTCCGGGGAGGGGGTGTAGTATGCCAATTTTGGAGAAAATGTAATTAAGAAAAAAACAGCACAATATGGCCATGCAAAACTGAAGGGGTTTGATTTCTATTGAATAAGAAAATATTTTAGCTCACATCTGAATTTTAAGAATCTCAAACAGCAATTTTAAGATCAAGAAGGGTTGAGAGGTGCATTGATCACTTATAAAGAAATTAACAAGCAAATTAAAAAAGTACAAAATAACATAATGAGAATCAGAATGCTCCATTTATCATCTCCCTCCATCAACCTGGCTACAATTTGTTCTTTAGTTAATATATCTATTATATGTATGTGTATGTAATACATATATATATATATATATATATATATTATATATATATATATATAATATATATTATGATATATATTAATATATATATATATATATATAGATAAGTGTATATATATTGTCTTGAAGTGTCCATTCTTGTCTTGAAGACTGTCCATTCATTACAGGATAATGTATTGAAGCTTGCGATTCATTATTATGAGGCTGATGGTTACACATGCTTACCACCTTTCTGTGTCATCTGATCCTGATATACCTGCACTGTACCATATTTGAGGCAGCCCACATTTATAAACAGAAGAGTGGGTTGAATGCGCCTCATCACTCCCATTCCATTGACTGCTAATGCTCTCAATCTTTTAAACACTCCACTCAGGTACACTTTCACTGGCATTTACACTTTTGAATCCATGATAAAAATCCTGGCGAGAGGATTCTGCATTGGCCACTTTACCTTCCTGCGAGACCCATGGAATTGGTTGGATTTCAGTGTTATTCTCATGGCGTAAGTATCTGATCCCCAGAGTGAAGTCAGCTACCCCACCCCTTCCCTTTATTGTCCTCCTGTTTCTAGAACTGTATCCCAAGTGCTTTCATGGGAATTGTTTTGTCCTGTTTCCTGACCACTTTGAATTCCTTCAGAGGACTTTGCTTTCTTTTAAGAATGTCGTGTGTTGAGAAACAAAGCTTACTGCACGGTGGCTTCTTTTATAGGTTTTGTCTGGATCTAGAAATATCACCTACCCTATTAGTCAATGGCTGAACAAGCATATGTCTGAAAACATGACAAGAAGCTTTTAAAGTACATTCAAGCTGTAGATGATGAATCAAAGTAGGGATGTTAGATTCCGTTTCATTTCTTAACCCTGGTTTACCATGTGCATTTCATTTTCTGAATCAGGCTCTGCTTCTGGTCATGATTGTGTTCTTCATCTCACTTGACATGCCCTAGATTTCCCTAGCACTGTCACTATCATCAGCAACACTGTTTATCTGCTCAGCATCCTGGACTGCAGGAAATCTTGCTGGCATAGCAGGAGCCATTCTGCCATCCTGAAGCTTGTGTGGAGAGTGTAAAAAACAATATGCTTGGTCTAGAAACCCAGGGGCCAGCTTGTTCAAAGCTGACAGTTTCATAAAGAAAAGGACAGGGTCATGTGGAATTGTTTTCAGGAATTATAATGCCGCTATTATCATAGCATGCAACCTCTGTGTTCATTGTTAACATGGATTTTAAAACAAACAAATACTGTCAATTATAACATTATCCATGCTTCAGCGCTAGTCAAAAGCATGTGGCATTGACGAGGTTGTGGTTAAGGTCATTCAAACAGCCCGTGTACAGCTTTTGAAAACTCATTATTAGTGTTGTGCCCTATATTCATTTTACATATTTTAGAAGTTTGTGAAATTAAACACTTTGTTAAAATATATATATATATATATATATATATATATATATATATATATATATATATATAAAAAACTCTATATTGGCATGTCCTGTAAAATATTATTGGCACAAAGCATATAAAATGAAAGACAAATCCCTTAAACTCGTAGCACAAAAAAAAAAGTTGTGCTACCTTCTGCCATATCTGTAACGCCTTCAAATGAGTAGAGGGGTCTGCTACCTTTATGGCATTTATACAAACAAACTGTAGTCTGCTTTCTGAAAAAAAGATAGCATTCACATGAACTAGTGTGCTTGTAAAACTGAGCTCTGATACATAAAGGCAGCTCAGCTGAGAGATAGTGTTATTTGTGATCTCAGCAGCATATCCAGACAGAACCTTGGAAAGGGTGCAATAGGCTTGTCTTAACAACTTGAATGAATGGTGCCAAATTCTGTTGGGACCCAAAATACAGTAAAAGCCAAAATAAATTGTGGTGTAATTAATTATTATTATTATTATTATTATTATTATTATTATTATTGTTCTTTTTAAGATTTTGTTTTGTATTTTTGTTTTTGATTATTGTAAACAACAAATAAAATTGAAGTTAATTCCTCTCTAACTATTTAACCCATTCAGTCCTGCATCATTTTTGTTGAGCTGAAGAACAGCTTCCTTTTTTTGAGTATACATGCGAACAGGACAAAACAACATGTTTTTCAGAATATTCCAATGTGATTTGTTAAGATGAGGCAGAATTGAACGGGTTCATTACTTCATTCTAAAGAGGTGTGTGCATGCCTATGACTGTATCAAGCCCCGCTTCCATTGCTTGAAGCCCTTGCCCTCAGATTGGGTGTGGTTTGTGTAAACTGAAGCCAGCGGTCACCCTCTTAGCATCCTGAGTGCTAGAAAAAGAGCGAGGCTTTCCAACTGCCTTCATGTTTCCAGCTCTCAATTCCTCCAGGCCCAGACATCAAGTGTTTATTATCTAACTTGAAATCCACTTGAGTCATTTCTGAGATAAATTAAAATATACAGCATAGCAAAACCAAACTAAAGAGAGCCACTTAACCGTATAAAAAAAACACAACCTTAAAAGCACTTTAAATGAATCTTGTTGTATAAAATGTGAAAGGAAGTGGCTGTTTTGATTTATATTATATATATATTATAACCTATATATATATATATATATATATATATATATATATATATATATATATATATATCTATATATATATATATGTGTGTGTGTGTGTAGTGTATGTAGTGTATATATGTAAAGGGTTCACTAGTTCATTGAATAGCTGACAGGGATGTAGCCTGTTGTCAAGGAGGCTGTGTAAAGGCTTCTCCTGGGAGCGTACAGGGCTTCTGAGACATGAGGATGACTTGTGATAAACAGTATCTGCAGGGAAGCCTCCTGCTGTAATGTGTGTGCCTCCTCTTCTGCTCAGTACACCACCATTGGTTTTGTTTTGTTTGACATCCTGTCATATTTCTGTGTTATTAACTTTTTCAGGAAAGGCAGATATGTTTTGTCCAGTCATTACTCTAATGTGGCTGAATATTTTGTTTCCATGTGCTATGAACAAAACAAGTACAGGGCTTGTGTTTTGTCATGTGACCAGTATTCCTCAGTGGCTCTCTGGGTGTATATTATTAATATTAGTAGCAGTAGTTGAGTTAGCAGTAGAAATGCTAGATGGTAGTACTTTATCAAAGAAGTTGAATAGATTGGGATTCTTTGCTTCAAGCTTATTAGTGCTGAATGTACAGGACTAACCTGATCTATTATATTGTGAGCAAGCTCTGAATGTACAGTATAGGGCTGTTACAGCAAGCTCTGAATGCACAGTATAGAGCTGTTACAGCAAGCTCTGAATGCACAGTATAGAGCTGTTACAGCAAGCTCTGAATGCACAGTATAGGGCTGTTACAGCAAGCTCTGAATGCACAGTATAGGGCTGTTACAGCAAGCTCTGAATGCACAGTATAGAGCTGTTACAGCAAGCTCTGAATGCACAGTATAGGGCTGTTACAGCAAGCTCTGAATGCACAGTATAGAGCTGTTACAGCAAGCTCTGAATGTACAGTATAGGGCTGTTACAGCAAGCTCTGAATGCACAGTATAGGGTTGTTACAGCAAGCTCTGAATGCACAGTATAGAGCTGTTACAGCAAGCTCTGTTACAGCAAGCTCTGAATGTACAGTATAGGGCTGTTACAGCAAGCTCTGAATGCACAGTATAGAGCTGTTACAGCAAGCTCTGAATGCACAGTATAGGGCTGTTACAGCAAGCTCTGAATGCACAGTATAGGCTGCTGTTACAGCAAGCTCTGAATGCACAGTATAGGGCTGTTACAGCAAGCTCTGAATGCACAGTATAGGGCTGTTACAGCAAGCTCTGAATGCACAGTATAGAGCTGTTACAGCAAGCTCTGAATGCACAGTATAGAGCTGTTACAGCAAGCTCTGAATGCACAGTATAGAGCTGTTACAGCAAGCTCTGAATGCACAGTATAGAGCTGTTACAGCAAGCTCTGAATGCACAGTATAGGGCTGTTACAGCAAGCTCTGAATGCACAGTATAGGGCTGTTACAGCAAGCTCTGAATGCACAGTATAGGGCTGTTACAGCAAGCTCTGAATGCACAGTATAGGGCTGTTACAGCAAGCTCTGAATGCACAGTATAGAGCTGTTACAGCAAGCTCTGAATGCACAGTATAGAGCTGTTACAGCAAGCTCTGAATGCACAGTATAGGGCTGTTACAGCAAGCTCTGAATGCACAGTATAGGGCTGTTATAGAAGCTCTGAAATCAAATTTGTTATTTCTTAATGCATTCTTTACAGGGCCTATGACTTGTTAATGTGAAAAATCCTCAGCTGTGATCATTGTATTGATACAGCATTAAGACTCATTAGCAGAACATCTCCTGGTTTCAGGCCTGTCACTGTAATTTTATTACAAATCACTTCTACAGTAAAAGGCAATTGTCCGATCGTAGAAACCCATCCGGTATTCACTTGTTCTGCGTGAAGCTGCATTATTGTTATCCATTTAAAAGAGTCCTGATATTCAATAGAAGAGATCCTTTTGGACTGTTGCCTTTGATTAATAAGAGAAGCAGAAAGGCAGCAGTACTGCAGAGGAATAAGATTACATCAGTTCCGATCTGCAGCCGCCCCATTCTAGTCACCCTGGTTATAATTTTCACAAATTCAATCAGTGAAATGGTCCTACCGGATGAAATGTCCTTATGAAAGGAAATCAGTTCTGTCTGAAATGCGTGATCTGCTCTGCGCATTTTCAGACACAAGGCAGGAGCACAGCGTCAAAGATGTCTTAACCCTTAACATGGGAGATCTGTGCAGGAGATGTTCTTCAAAGAGCCGGAATGCTTGCTGAGTGGTCTGCACCACCAGCGACATGAGAACAAGGATAGGAATAACAAAACATGTTTTCTTCTTGTTGCACTTAAAAATAACTGTGATTTGATCCTGCAGGTATGTAACAGAGTTTGTAAACCTAGGCAATGTTTCAGCTCTTCGAACTTTCAGAGTCCTGAGAGCTTTGAAAACGGTTTCAGTAATCCCAGGTAAGGAATCCCAATCTGTTGAAGCAGGCTGTAATATGAAAGTAGAGCGCTCTCTCTCTCGCTCTGTCTCAGATGCTTCACGTTCTCCACCCCACCTTGCTGGCTTGATTCATGCTGCTTTGTCATTGTCTGTATGTGGCTCTCGCTTGTTGCAGATATGTTACTGAGTTTGTGGACCTGGGCAATGTCTCAGCCTTAAGAACGTTCAGAGTACTGCGAGCCCTGAAAACTATCTCTGTCATTCCAGGTGAGGACGGCATTAAACACTAAGGCTGCCATTAAACAATAAACCACACGGCATCTCCTTACTGATTCATCGTAGAAAAGTAATCAAGTAGATTGTGAGCTGGGAATGCAAAGAGGTGTGGGAAATGAGACCTGTGAATAGAATAACACTAGAAAAATGAAAAAAAAAACCTCAAAGAAATAAAATAAAAAGTCAACCAAAAAACATACTGATGTTGTCCTGGTATCCCTCATCATTCATATAGGACTTAGAGACTGGCTACTATGGCTGAGCTAGTTATTCAGTAAAAAAAAAAAAAAAAAAAATTATATATATATATATATATATATATATATATATATATATATATATATATATATATATATATATATATATATATATATATATCATTATCATGTAAGTTAAACATTGATTATATTTTAGAAAGACTCGATAACCTTTGGGGTAGTTTAGTTTTCACATTTTTCCATTCTAGGGAGACTTACACACAAGTAAAAAAAGCCTCCTACAACAGATTACCGAATCCCGTCTGTATGTTTGCAGGCGCGCGTTGACTATGTCACAAAGCGCATCCGCTCATCCTAGGGTTTTTCATTCAGCCTTAGTGTTTAACAAATAAGCGGCATGGCCATTATGAGCAGTTAGCAGAGTTTGCATGGTAAACTGTATATATAAAACCATCCACAGCAGGTGCTGGCAAGGAAACAAACCCCAATACACACTGCATTATCACACTGTACAGTACACACATACATACAGCCCCTAGGGGCAATGTGCTATCTTATCATTGTAGTGATACATTACAGTAACTTTTTAAAAGCAAAGCCTGCATTCAGATATGAAGCCTTTAAGGTACACTTTAAGCATCAGACACAGTGAACACATGTAGCAGAACTTGATTCTCAATTGATTCCCTTCACAAGAAATCAGTTTCACACTCTTAATCTGGGTCCCACTATATGCTTCATAAAGCACTGGAGACCAGGGGCTCCAGCACTCTCACAGCCACCTGCACAGTAGTATATAGAAGAATACGTTAAACTGCACAGAATTCCATTTGCAAACACAATTCATTCAGATTGCAATCACAGTGAAGTTGTGTTGTTTGGGTTGTTAATGACAGTACATATACTGTACTCTACATAACTCACACATCCAACACATACCTTTTATATGGTGGGCCCATAGAGGAGATGGACCATGCTGACTAGCATTGCATAGCAGTAGAGAATAATTACTTCAGAATTGCCTGATCTGGGCCACTGCCACTGCAGATCTTTTAGTAGGATTCTTCATCCACCCTACAGCTAACCCAGATAAGGGACGCACCTTTTGGCTATTACCACTTGGAGAAAACCTAGCATTGAGTCTGTCCATCAATACATTCTGTGTCTTGCCATCTAGCCCAGGAATGGAAATAAGATTCCTGTTTCACAGCAGTTTGATCCATTCCTGGTTTTACTGTGAGTTTAATAAGACACACATTAGCTTGTTACCTATACACTGTGCCTAATCAAGTTAGTAGTAAAAACTAGAATGGGCGAAAATGCTGTGCAATAGGAGTCTTATTTCCATCTCAGCAGCCTAGTAAATATGACAAGCAATGAGATATAGACACGCAACAAGCAGAGTAAGGACTACAACATTGGATATAAAGAAATCACTGGTTTATTTCAGCCTCTGTTGAGATATTGAAACTCAACTTGCAGAGTTTAAAAAAAAAATACTGGTTTATTGTCAGCCTCTGTTGAGATATTGAAACTCAACTTGCAGAGTTTAAAGAAAACATTGTTTTATTGCCAGCCTCTGTTGTGGTTGAGCAGATTAACACTAACAATGTTAATTGCACATTGTAGTTGTGTGGAGATGGCTTTCTCTGTGTTCTGTTTGTGGTGGGATTTGTCTGGGGATGCATGTGATGTACTATTGTTCCATTAAGAGCCTCAATACCCTACTGTTCCAGCGGCAAGGAATGGCATTAACCTGTTTTAAAAGGCATCTTTTCTTTGGAACTGATGGTATTGTCTATATCCCCTTCAGGCCCCAGGCTCAAAAATGAGGTTGTGTCACTGATGGGTTTTCATGGAAATAAATAAAAAATAAATACGAATTGGAATCAGGACTGAAGGGGATATGTCATGTGTGATGGGTTATTTAATCTGCCAATGTAATGTTTCAGTTCATTGAATGTCATTGATATCCTTTGAGATCAGGGGTATGTTTGCTTGTGGAACACACAGCTCTATTTCAGCAGCGCAGAACACAACACTATTTTAAGAAAGAATATAACATTGTGTAGCATGCCAGCCTATCACTAAAACAGAAGCCTATTTTACCTACAGTAAAATGTTTGTCTCACAAGTAGATTTGAAATATACCTGTGAATGTATTTAGGGAGATAATTAGAGGTTCATTCCGTGGAGAAACTGATGTGGCAGGATTTAGTGAGTCTTAGAAAATTGCAGGAGGAAACTACAAAATATTTCACCTATACTGCAAGCAGTGAAATCAACACATGTGTGTAAAGGGAGAACATTTGTATCGTGTTCCATTACTAACAATACAATACTATACAATACATTTCTTTATGGCAGATGTTAAAACGTAAAATAAGACTTTGCTTGTAATACATGTTTCATTAACTCTACCTTTTTCAGGCTTGAAAACCATTGTAGGCGCACTAATCCAGTCTGTGAAAAAGCTGGCCGACGTGATGATTCTGACAGTTTTCTGCCTAAGTGTGTTTGCCCTCATTGGTCTTCAGCTCTTCATGGGCAACCTTCGTCAGAAGTGTGTCAGAGACTATGAGAAATTAAACACTTCCCTCAATGGCACCTTCTACTGGGACGATGACTGGCCGTCCTATGAGAATTTCATCATCAATGAAAGCAAGTAGACCTCCTTCTATTCATTTAACCACTAGAACCAGCATGAGGGAACATTATTATTGTGCAATGCATAAATTCAACAAATAGCATCACATTGTGTTATGTAGTACTACCGTTTTCCATTATTACAGAGCTGTTGCATTGCCACTGTAGTGTCACTCACTACTTTTAAATTGCTGATCAATTGCTAAAGGAAATGTGGAGTGAGTTACCTAGTTACAGAGTGGTGAGGGTATGGAGGGGGTTACCTAGTCACAGAGTGGTGAGGGTATGGAGGGGGTTACCTAGTCACAGAGTGGTGAGGGTATGGAGGGGGTTACCTAGTCACAGAGTGGTGAGGGTATGGAGTGAGTTACCTAGTCACAGAGTGGTGAGGGTATGGAGGGGGTTACCTAGTCACAGAGTGGTGAGGGTATGGAGGGGGTTACCTAGTCACAGAGTGGTGAGGGTATGGAGTGAGTTACCTAGTCACAGAGTGGTGAGGGTATGGAGGGGGTTACCTAGTCACAGAGTGGTGAGGGTATGGAGGGGGTTACCTAGTCACAGAGTGGTGAGGGTATGGAGTGGGTTACCTAGTCACAGAGTGGTGAGGGTATGGAGGGGGTTACCTAGTCACAGAGTGGTGAGGGTATGGAGGGGGTTACCTAGTCACAGAGTGGTGAGGGTATGGAGGGGGTTACCTAGTCACAGAGTGGTGAGGGTATGGAGTGAGTTACCTAGTCACAGAGTGGTGAGGGTATGGAGGGGGTTACCTAGTCACAGAGTGGTGAGGGTATGGAGTGAGTTACCTAGTCACAGAGTGGTGAGGGTATGGAGGGGGTTACCTAGTCACAGAGTGGTGAGGGTATGGAGTGAGTTACCTAGTCACAGAGTGGTGAGGGTATGGAGGGGGTTACCTAGTCACAGAGTGGTGAGGGTATGGAGGGGGTTACCTAGTCACAGAGTGGTGAGGGTATGGAGGGGGTTACCTAGTCACAGAGTGGTGAGGGTATGGAGTGGGTTACCTAGTCACAGAGTGGTGAGGGTATGGAGGGGGTTACCTAGTCACAGAGTGGTGAGGGTATGGAGTGGTTTATCTAGTCACAGAGTGGTGAGGTTATGGAGTGAGTTATCTAGTCACAGAGTGGTGAGGGCATGGAGTGGGTTATCTTGTCACAGAGTGCTGAGGTTATGGAGGGGGTTACCTAGTCACAGAGTGGTGAGGGTATGGAGTGGTTTATCTAGTCACAGAGTGGTGAGGTTATGGAGTGAGTTATCTAGTCACAGAGTGGTGAGGGCATGGAGTGGGTTATCTTGTCACAGAGTGCTGAGGTTATGAAGGGGGTTACCTAGTCACAGAGTGGTGAGGGTATGGAGTGGGTTATGTAGTCACAGAGTGGTGACGGTATGGAGTGGGTTATCTTGTCACAGAGTGCTGAGGTTATGGAGTGGGTTACCTAGTCACAGAGTGGTGAGGGTATGGAGTGGGTTACCTAGTCACAGAGTGGTGAGGGTATGGAGTGGGTTACCTAGTCACAGAGTGGTGAGGGTATGGAGTGGGTTACCTAGTCACAGAGTGGTGAGGGTATGGAGTGGGTTATGTAGTCACAGAGTGGTGAGGGTATGGAGGGGGTTATGTAGTCACAGAGTGGTGAGGGTATGGAGTGGGTTACCTAGTCACAGAGTGGTGAGGGTATGGAGTGGGTTATGTAGTCACAGAGTGGTGACGGTATGGAGTGGGTTATGTAGTCACAGAGTGGTGAGGATATTGGAGATTCTAAATTTAAAAAAAGAAAAAGAAAACAAGAAGGGGCTGGAGCCATACAAACACCTGTGTTAGGAGCAAGGCAATAGCACTATGGAAGACCTTATTTTTGTCTGAATCTTGTAAATTATAATTGAAGCATCTCATCCAGATATTGATGCTAGCCCCTTTATTGTTGTTGTGGATACAATATATGAGGCCTTTATCCACTTGATGGTAGAAATGACCCTAGAGGCGGGATGTTTTTTTCTCTTCTATACAGTGTTGCTGTTAAGTTTTATGTGAAAAAAATAATACAATTCATGAAGATGAAAATGTAGGCTCCTGTTGGAACAGATAATATTGAATGAAGAGTCTCAGCACTCAGGGATCCCTGGCACTTGCTAACACTTCAGCGCTACTGTGGAGAACGCTGGTTTCTTAGTGTTGGACCTAATGGGGGATTATTGCATTAGCTGAAGTGGTCGTCTCCTTTGCTGGTTTATTATTAGTTTATTTTCTTTTGGTTTATAAATAACGGTCTTTCCATTAGACAAGGGAGTGTTTACCAGGGTGTGATAGGGAATGTTTAAAAATAAACTCTACCACCAGTACATGAACACAGCAAAACACTGTCAATACCAAAGCAAACAACAATAGCCTGCAGATTGAAAGTTTTATCCACAGAAGAAATTTGTGGAAGAGCAAATAATGCAACTACTCTTAGAAAAACAATAAGTGGGAATGTGAAAGACTGAGAGGTCTAGATCAGTGTAGATCTATCTGATTTACAATAATCAGGTTAGACAGGTCAGTGGCTTGTTTCAGGAGAATTGTGATGAAGTCGGGCCATAACATTGTGCAGAAGTGCTGGCACTAGGGGGATCTGGAGTGGGCTCGGCACCACCGAATGTCCCTTTGGCCCACCCAAGTTCACTCTCCTTAGGGGTTAAAAAAAAAGAAGCTGTAACCGCTGAGCAGAGCGCACTTGGGTGGGATAAAGGTGTATATTATGCTCCCTGTTTCATTTTCTAATTTTATCCGATATATTTTTCAAACTGTCACCAGCATTTACAAATAGTTCTTCTGACTGACACGCCTCAACGTAGAAACTCGCAAATCACGTCACATTGTTCCAAAAATACCTGCCTTCTCTATTTCAGTTTGACAAATGGAAAAGCTCTCATCCGGTTTAAGAAGCCGTTAGAGAGAGTGGGGAGAAGTTCTGTGGTTAAGGGAAGTTAAAGAGAGTGAAGAGAAAGGCTAGTGAAGTGAGATCGGTGCTGTTCTGCACACAGCAGTTGAAATGAACAGACTCTTTACTGCAAAGGAAATTGTTTGCCATTCATTCATTTTATTTAGTTTTGTCAATGATTTGCCCTCATGTTTAAGTTTTTTTACTGACACCAGGCCCCAGGTAGTTCTGCATCACAATGGATTGGTCTCTCGTTAGACAAAGAGCCTCTGCCTAATGAAAGCCTGTCACGATCTTAATAAAGATAATCCAAGGGCTTGGACAGAGAGACAGAAGATTTAACTCTAGTTGGTATAAAACACGTCCCTGGCTTGAGTGTTCTGTAAGAGATGCCTGCTTTTGTTTTCCTCGTTGCATTTGTGGGGCAATAATTTGTGGGGATACGATGTTTACAGTATGTGGGTTTAACAATTGGAAATCTATGCTTGAACATAAAAGGGCTTTTCACAAACATGCACCGGGACATGCTCATTTACAAACTGTTGCCACTTGGAGTGTGTTTAAGCAGAGACAGGCAACGGGAGAAACCATTCTTTCTGTTAGGCCTCAAACAAGGGGAGGAAAACAGGTACTATGTTGGAGAGATAGTGCATGTTTTCGTTGTCAACTTATTCCCCCTTCATGGGGATAGTATATAAAATGGATGTGGACTGTTTTACAAGTGGGCTTTTCATAAAGCTATTTGAATAGTCTAGAGAAAGACCCTACATTAGCAGAGATAATGAAGACTATATTACAGAATGCAAAGTGTCCATGAAAAGATATACAAAATGAGATGATAGAGACATTTAATAAAATGGTAGTTAATCAAATTCAAGACGACTATGTGCATTCTTAATCTAGTGGATACTGTATCAAAAGTGATGGGACATGAAATAAGTGCAATGTAAAAAATCTGTCCATCATGCTAAGATTTCTTAATGATTTATACCCGAGGAATATCTGATTGGCTTGCTTGAATTACATCATTTAGATGCTGAATTACAGCTCAGATATTAAAACACCTCTCTGAAGTCGGCTTTAATGCTGACAACATTACTAGGGCACATTCCATACATATATTGTTACAACCATTTGTTTACGTTGAAATGCATGCACGTAGTTGTGCATGCATTTCAAAGTGAACCATATACAAATAGATTTTTGGATCTTTGTAATTTTCAGCATGCATTCTTTCATTACCACTACATTACTCAAAGGTACAAGGGCCCTTCACTAAAGAGATTGCTGGAAATTCGCTGGACAAGCCATTCTGAAGTGACCAAATGTGTTGTTGATAATCAGGATCGTATTCTTGATATACTGTCAGAAGTCTCAGAAGATGATATTGCTTCCATAGACTTATGTTTCAGCTTAGAGACAGAACTTCTTTGTTCTTGAAAAGTTCCATATTGTTGATATTTTAAAGCCAGCAAATGCTGTTCTTCAATCACAATCTGTTGACCTGTGCTCTGCTGGTGAGGTGATACATGCATCAGTAGAAACATTAAAGATCTTTGCAAAGATGAAGATTTCTGGATGGAGCAATGTAGTGTAGCTGTAGATGTGTATACTACAAAGAGACAGAGAACCATGAGTACGCAGCTAGCTGATTCTGTAGTGCTTTCAGCACTAGGACACGTAGACTCTGGAAATACTGCTCAGTCTGACTGTAGTCTGACATTAGTCTGAGCCATGTTAAACATTCTAGACAGAGGAGCATGAGAGAGGGAGAACGGATTTTCACAGAAGAATCTGGATGTAATGAAGGCTCTGTCTTGCCTCCTACCCCGGTCCAGCACATGTCTTGATGCTACCATGTTAGAGCCTCTTCAGGTGAGAGCAGTTGTTGACAAAAATGATTTGGCCGGTGAGATTGTATATCCATTGCTGCATAAGATGTATGTGTCAGCTTTAATAAGTGATGTATCTACAGCTTCATGTGAAAATCCATTCTGCACTCGAGTGCTCACCCCTTTCCGTCGATCCATGCTTCATGACAGAAAGAGCAAGCTATCACTATGAGTCTAAACACGAAAGACATTGTGAAGGAGTGCTCCAAGTCAAATAGAAAACTGATGCTGCCATTATTTATTTATGTATTATGTTCTCTTTTTTCATTACTTTTGGAACATTGAAAAGAAGAAAAAATAAAACTAAGAACAATTATATAGATCTGCTGTATAGTAGTTTAAATAAACTGAATGGAAAGGCAGTTTTTTAAGTTTAAAGGAATAAAAAAGACAGTACATAGCAAAAAGAGGTAGAGATAATAGACATGATCTCACAGTTCATGTAAAATGTTTATTTGTATATAGGCATGGGAATTGCACAATCACTCCACGTGCAGATTAAAATGGGAATTAGGGTGGAAGCATGGGGAGCACAATTAGTTCACGTGCAGATGTGCTGAGATTCCAATTGAATGATTGATTAGCAATCGAGTCTCGGTACAGCTGCATAAAAAGAATCAATTTTCACGCACACAGGGCTGGGTGTTCAGAGGGAAGGAACCAGAGAGAGAGAGGATAATTAAAAACGTAATTAAACATAACAATTGCTATTGCGTGCTGGAAGCACCAGCATGATACGTATTTGTTTGTCTCACCGTGTTTGCTAGTGTCTGTCTGGCCACAGTGCCGTTTTCTTTTACAAAGTGTTTTTGTCTGTTTAAACCTTTTATTTTGCAATAAACCGGCGCATCAGCGTGTTTCATACTCCAGCACTGTTGTCTGTGTCCCCTGTCTTCCAGGTCTGATATTACCAACACAAGCTGTCCAAGATAGTCACTTTTTATTTACTTTTGTTTATTGTGGAATTACCTACCAGCCTATATTATTAGTGCAATCAGGTAACAGAATTGATGTATGTTTAAAAGTGTATGTCTAAACTGGTTTGCTCAATTTTGGATTATTCTGTATCTTTTTGCAAATTTTTCAGTACAAATTTATTTGCAACACATGCAGCATGCTAAGTATAGGAATATGTAATCATTGAACTGCACTATGCATCAGTAGTATATAGTTACAAATACATCTGGTGAAATTATTCAGTTTTTACTTTTTAACACTAACAAGAAACAAAGTGTGTATGTTAATTCCTAAATTAGGCAAAGCATTTTTGCATTTTATAATCCATGCTAACAGGAATTGGTATATTGGTTCATAGTCTGAGTAAATCTATATCACTGTTATGGTGGCCTCCCCATACAAGAGGAGCTGGAGCCGGGCCTGTCGTGCAGCAACATATTCTTAAATATACATGTGAGACTGTGCTGAGGGAGGCGGTCACAGAGGCACCAGTGCAGCTATTCAGATACATGTCAAACCAGCCGCAATGAAGAATGTTATGTAACCACTTTAATGCTGAACTGTGGTTCAGATTAAAAAGCAAAACCCCTCCCTAGTCCGAGAGCCGACTGGGGACCATGCAGTGCAAAGGGGATTACGAGGTTTTGTACTCAGATGGCACAATACAACAATGCAGCTGTGTTATAACCCATATACTCATTTTAAGTAGCAGGAGCAACCTTGTGCTTAAATCAAAATTGAATATTTGTTGAGGACGGGAGAGTTAGTTTAGATTATATAATGACATAAGCCTGATAAAATTGTCAGGCCGGCGATGGGGCCGCTGTTGTATGACCCACTTACCAATAAACCATTACTAGCTTACACTGACTTTACTGATAAAGAGAGAGGGAGAGAGACCAGGTTTTTTGTGTTTGTTTTTTTTTCTGATACTGTGCTCACAGATACATGGGAATACAGTACAATAGAACCTCAGGGTTCTGATCAGCAGCCACACAGGCGCTCTTGTAAGTGCCGGGCTGGTCATGGAGAAGGCAATTACTGTATCCAGACAAAGGTGAGGCAGATTTCAAAGCAAGTACAAGCAAGTTTACCAGGAGCAGTTCAGTTTTAAACAAAGCACAGACGGCTAAAGGAGGCTGAATGACTGAGCAAGCTGCAGGAATGCATTGTGTTTAAAATAAAATAAAACAAGCACTATGTTAACCCAGGTTTTCTTATAAAATGCCTTGGATAAATGAAGTGCTGTGATTGGCTGAACAAGACCACATGACCGTGCAGTAATAATTGTCTTACCGCATGGCTTTGACATCATAGACCTACTCACTTACCTGATCTATTAATATTACTATGCCTTTATAATAAAAATAATACATGATTGACTTTCCACAAGTTAACATTAGGAGGATTGTCATTTGAACAATTTCTTAATGAGAGGGAAGCAGAACCACCACCTCTGATTTCAAAACAGAGTCAAACAAAATTCAGCTCTCTCCTGGTCTCTCTGATGACACAGAGGCTGGGCTTCTAAACAAGCTCTGATCCACATACAATTCTGTTTTTGCTGTCCGCGGATGGGAGAGCCTGTGCACCCTGACACAAAGTTGTTTGTCGTCAATACAGATGAACATGGTCTCTAGTTTGTGACCCTGTTTAATGAGCAAATAAAAAAAACATAAAGATGTCAATGAGATCAACCGTGAAAGTAGTTGAGGTTACATGTTTGCCCAGCCTGGCGAGTCTAAGTGCCCCGTCAACAGCTTTAAAAAATATATACAAAAGTACCTCTTGGTGTTAATTACCATGGAAACATGATGCCGCACTGTGCATTACACAAACCACTCAATCTGCAGCACAGCTCTCCACATATTATCTAATGCTGGTTTACAGTCCAGGGAGATTATTTAGGATACCGCTCATCGTTGTGAAAACAGCCTTTGAAACTATTGGTCAGCTTCTCTCGAAGACCGCAAAACCTGCAGTAGGATTTAGAAAGAGACGCCTCATCCTTCCACGGCCTCGCATGCCGAAGCCTCTCCCTCGATGAGGGCCCCAAGGGCAGGGCAGTGGCTGCTGGCTGTTCCGTGCATCCTCCCTCAAGGTCTCCACACACCAGAGGCGATGCCATTTTTTAATTGGCGACGAGACACTTTTCGCAGAGACGGTTTTCTCTGATGGTATTTCAACATACATGGCAATAAATCATACACTCCAGGCTTATCCAGTTCCTTCGGAATAGACTCCTATATATTATCTTTCGTATCTGTATCTTTATAATGGTGATGCCCTGTGTCATAAGCTCTGGGTATTTTTTCAAGTGTTATTGTTTTCTCTGTCACTTTGGATATTGCGTCACCGTGCTGGACCACGTGCATTGAAGCTGTTCTCTGATTGCTCAATGCCCTTGTTGTGACGCGTGTCAAACCGCAAACAATAGGATTCAATCCTATTTATTTCATGCTGCTCCAGTGCCACCCTGGTGCTGCTCCTGCATCGCCTGTCGTGTCGTTGTGGTGTGAAAGATACTTATCAAAAGTATAGGTTCTATTCATTGTGACACATCACTGCACAGTTCCGCTGCTGTATTCATTGTGACACATCACTGCACAGTTCCACTTCTGTATTCATTGTGACACATCACTGCACAGTTCCGCTGTTGTATTCATTGTGACACATCACGGCACAGTTCCGCTGCTGTATTCATTGTGACACATCACTGCACAGTTCCGCTGCTGTATTCATTGTGACACATCACTGCACAGTTCCGCTGCTGTATTCATTGTGACACATCACTGCACAGTTCCGCTGTTGTATTCATTGTGACACATCACGGCACAGTTCCGCTGCTGTATTCATTGTGACACATCACTGCACAGTTCCGCTGCTGTATTCATTGTGACACATCACTGCACAGTTCCGCTGCTGTATTCATTGTGACACATCACTGCACAGTTCCGCTGCTGTATTCATTGTGACACATCACTGCACAGTTCCGCTGCTGTATTCATTGTGACACATCACGGCACAGTTCGACTTGCCACATCGTGTCTGGTGGGTAACAGCCTTTAGATGTGCAAAATCAGTCTGCTTTCAATTCCAAATGCTATTTAATCTCAGAATTAAATGGCAATATTCAATTTAATGTTTTTATGGCAAAGAAGAAAAGTAAAAAATATATATGTCACAACGAAACTGTCCTCAGGGACTATGTTTTCTCAGTGGAAGGATACATAGTACATTTATTTTTTCCTTAAAAAAGCTAGTTTGTATAATTATTTTCAAGAAAAAAAAATGTAGGCATTTTTACCAGATTGAGGGTGTAAATGGCAGGTGTACATATTTATTAAACCATTGAAAACTCTTTGTCAGATATATCAATACATACATACCAATTTAGTAATTAAGAAAAATAGACCTCTTTAAAAGTGTATTCAAGCAAATGAACCCCACTTCAGTGATATTGTTCTCATGGAGTTATCAAATGGAACCCCACTTCAGTGATATCGTTCTCATGGAGTTTTCAAATGGAACCCCACTTCAGTGATATCATTCTCATGGAGTTTTCAAATGGAACCCCACTTCAGTGATATCGTTTTCATGGAGTTTTCAGATGAAACCCCAGTTCAGTGATATCGTTCTCATGGAGTTTTCAAATGGAACCCCACTTCAGTGATATCGTTTTCATGGAGTTTTCAAATGGAACCCCACTTCAATGATATCGTTCTCAGGGAGTTTTCAAATGGAACCCCAGTTCAGTGATATCGTTCTCATGGAGTTTTCAGATGGAACCCCAGTTCAGTGATATCGTTCTCATGGAGTTTTCAGATGGAACCCCAGTTCAGTGATATCGTTCTCATGGAGTTTTCAAATGGAACCCCACTTCAGTGATATCGTTCTCATGGAGTTTTCAAATGGAACCCCGCTTCAGTGATATCGTTCTCAGGGAGTTTACAAATGGAACCCCGCTTCAGTGATATCGTTCTCATGGAGTTTTCAGATGGAACCCCACTTCAGTGATATCGTTCTCATGGAGTTTTCAAATGGAACCCCACTTCAGTGATGTCGTTCTCATGGAGTTTTCAGATGGAACCCCAGTTCAGTGATATCGTTCTCATGGAGTTTTCAAATGGAACCCCACTTCAGTGATATCGTTCTCATGGAGTTTTCAAATGGAACCCCACTTCAGTGATATCGTTCTCATGGAGTTTTCAAATGGAACCCCAGTTCAGTGATATCGTTCTCATGGAGTTTTCAAATGGAACCCCGCTTCAGTGATATCGTTCTCATGGAGTTTTCAAATGGAACCCCGCTTCAGTGATATCGTTCTCAGGGAGTTTACAAATGGAACCCCGCTTCAGTGATATCGTTCTCATGGAGTTTTCAAATGGAACCCCGCTTCAGTGATATCGTTCTCAGGGAGTTTACAAATGGAACCCCACTTCAATGATATCGTTCTCATGGAGTTTTCAGATGGAACCCCAGTTCAGTGATATCGTTCTCATGGAGTTTTCAAATGGAACCCCACTTCAGTGATATCGTTCTCATGGAGTTTTCAAATGGAACCCCACTTCAGTGATATCGTTCTCATGGAGTTTTCAAATGGAACCCCACTTCAATGATATCGTTCTCAGGGAGTTTTCAGATGGAACCCCGCTTCAGTGATATCGTTCTCATGGAGTTTACAAATGGAACCCCGCTTCAGTGATATCGTTCTCAGGGAGTTTACAATTCCTCCCGTCCTGATGTTTGATGAACATTTATAATTTTTTAATTCATTTATTGTTTTGGTAAGCTAGTCATGCATTAACAGTTAATAAACTAAAAAGCTGTCCCTTAAAATAATTTTCAATGCTATACAAAAAGTTTACTCCATGCCATATTATCTAAAAGTTAAGATGCCAATGTCTTCAACATCGGGTCCTTATCTCCACCGCGTTACAACATCACCCCAATCAGGCTAACACCTCCAGCCATGCGACTGTGTAATCTGAATACCAGGCTGCAGCATGGCTTTGAGACCCAAACACGAACACACTCAACAACAGGAATGCCAGGAGCTGATGGTGGAGGGGGATGTGTGCCAAAGCACTCTGAAGCCCTCTTAAACCCAGTCGCCTATGAACACTTAACCACTAGAGAGGGACAGGGTGAAAATGAAGTCTTGTGAAAATGAAGATAGATAAAATAAGAGCTCAAGCAACTTAACGGGATAGGGAGAGGAACTGGGCAAGGAGACTGGTGCACCCCAATCCCTCATCCAACAAGGACAATCCAGTATCAGGATGTAGTGTGCTAATGTATTAGAACACCTTAAGATTTGTCATTAATATCTTTTATATACATACCTGCATGAAAACCAAGAGGCACTTGTATGAAAATGTTAGACCACTTTGCTTTAATGAGGCATCTTAAACAACTTCTAAAAAGTCTCATGCATTTTATCATTTGCTATTATGTGGGTTTTTTCTCTCTCACTATTTTTAATTTATTGCATGTGTGGCCTATTAAAGTAATTCATTAAATTAGACAATCACTCATTTGCCTATTTTGACAATTTTTCAACATTCAGTTACAGTGGTTGGATTCCAACAAATCAAAACTACAGAAGCAATGGGGTGCTCTAATACATGTGCACACTACTGAACTACAGAAGCAATGGGGTGTTGTAATACATGTGCACACTGCTGAACTACAGAAGCAATGGGGTGTTGTAATACATGTGCACACTGCTGAACTACAGAAGCAATGGGGTGCTCTAATACATGTGCACACTGCTGAACTACAGAAGCAATGGGGTGCTCTAATACATGTGCACACTGCTGAACTACAGAAGCAATGGGGTGTTGTAATACATGTGCACACTGCTGAACTACAGAAGCAATGGGGTGTTGTAATACATGTGCACACTGCTGAACTACAGAAGCAATGGGGTGTTGTAATACATGTGCACACTGCTGAACTACAGAAGCAATGGGGTGTTCTAATACATGTGCACACTGCTGAACTACAGAAGCAATGGGGTGCTCTAATACATGTGCACACTGCTGAACTACAGAAGCAATGGGGTGTTAGTAATACATGTGCACACTGCTGAACTACAGAAAGCAATGGGGTGAAGGAATACATGTGCACACTGCTGAACTACAGAAGCAATGGGGTGTTGATTCCAGACCCTCACAATTCTCTGTGTAAAAAAGTGCCTCCTATTTTCTGTTCTGAATGCCCCTTTTCTAATACCATTTGTGACATAAGAACATAAGAAAGTTTTTTTCAAACGAAAGGAGTCCATTCGGCCCATCTTGCTCAATGGTTGTTAGTAGCTTATTGATCCCAGAATCTCATCAAGCAGCTTCTTGAAGGATCAAGGGTGTCAGCTTCAACAACATTACTGGGGAGTTGATTCCAGACCCTCACAATTCTCTGTGTAAAAAAAGTGCCTCCTATTTTCTGTTCTGAATGCCCCTTTGTCTAATCTCCATTTGTGACCCCTGGTCCTTGTTTCTTTTTTCAGGCTGAAAAAGTCCCTTGGGTCGACACTGTCAATACCTTTTAGAATTTTGAATGCTTGAATTAGGTCGCCACGTAGTCTTCTTTGTTCAAGACTGAACAGATTCAATTCTTTTAGCCTGTCTGCATATGACATGCCTTTTAAGCCCGGAATAATTCTGGTCGCTCTTCTTTGATGTATACACTACGGAACTACAGAAGCAATGGGGTGTTGTAATACATGTGCACACTGCTGAACTACAGAAGCAATGGGGTGTTGTAATACATGTGCACACTGCTGAACTACAGAAGCAATGGGGTGCTCTAATACATGTGCACACTGCTGAACTACAGAAGCAATGGGGTGTTCTAATACATGTGCACACTGCTGAACTACAGAAGCAATGGGGTGTTCTAATACATGTGCACACTGCTGAACTACAGAAGCAATGGGGTGTTGTAATACATGTGCACACTGCTGAACTACAGAAGCAATGGGGTGTTCTAATACATGTGCACACTGCTGAACTACAGAAGCAATGGGGTGTTGTAATACATGTGCACACTGCTGAACTACAGAAGCAATGGGGTGTTCTAATACATGTGCACACTGCTGAACTACAGAAGCAATGGGGTGTTCTAATACATGTGCACACTGCTGAACTACAGAAGCAATGGGGTGTTGTAATACATGTGCACACTGCTGAACTACAGAAGCAATGGGGTGTTCTAATACATGTGCACACTGCTGAACTACAGAAGCAATGGGGTGTTCTAATACATGTGCACATGACTGTACATTGTGCTCTCTTTAATTCAATTGCTCTGAGCTCAGCATTACTTTTGGTTTGCAATAGCTTGCTTTTGGTCAGATGCACATTATAAGTCAATGAAGAATATTAAAAAAGTGATTCTAATAATAGTAAAACAGAAAAGCATGCTCTATCAATAATGTTTTTAATGTATTTTGGTTTGTTTTTTAGCCAACTTCTATAAGATAGAAGGAGCCAAGGATCCCTTACTATGTGGAAATGGGTCTGACGCTGGGTAAGTAGCCAGTTTTGCTTTTCGGAATGCATTATGCAAACATGTCACTGTCTGTTCTGTGCAATAACTAATTCAAACCACCCCACCACCAAACTAAAGCAGATCTCAGCTGGTGGATTGTCAAGGTTTTCTTTGGTGATCACAGCCACTTTATTGCCAATGGCACAGTTACCTCTGGGACTATATTTTTAACTTTGTTATGAGGCGTGATAATGACTACCCCCTCTCGTGCACAAAACAGTCTCCTTATTTAAACCTGCATGCTGTGCTCTGCCACCTCTGTAACAGATTTGCCTTTGGATTTGGAAATTGTGGGATCCCAGAGATTAGTCCAGAATGTGTTGAGGCCATTCCATTTCTTACAGCACTATCTGCCATGGCACTAGCTTGCCGGGCCATTTTCTCAGCCAGTTTAAAAGTTGCCAAGAATCCTTCGTTGCCCTGAAAAGGACATGGTGCTGGTGTAGCCCTGTTGCACTTGGCTGGTGTGATTCAATCTCTCTGGGATTTTGTAAGGGGAGGTGTGATATAAACGTGTGTGACGTAATCTCTCAGGGATTTTGTAAGGGGAGGTGTGATATAAACTTTATTTACAGCTCACTTCAAATGTGGCAGTGAACAAGTGCTTGTGGAGTCAGGCGCTCGCAGATCCCATGGAGGCAGTGATGCTGTGCTGTTTTACTAGTTCATTTCTTCTGTCTCCAGTCAAGCAATATTATCCAGTGCTTGGGTTATTTATTTAACACGTTTAAAACCTCTCCTTTGGTTGGGGCCTTCAAAGTTATGTCTTTAGTCTTTCTATGTGTACGTATAGCCTGAAGAAAGACAACGTCGTACACGATTATTATATAAATAAACAAGTGCTTGGGTGTCCACTGGACCATGACACAATTATCATCTTACATTAGAGGCTTCTCTTGGGAACTCTTTACATTGTGTCTCTAAATACTGTGTACTTACACACAATTACAATGCATTTAATCTGTAAACCATTTTGCACGATATATGTAATTACACAATTGTTTCACAGAAGGGTTAGGGATAGAGAGAGTTAGGGTTATATCGTACATAACTACACTAGGTACATACACAGCAATTAGAGACACAGTGTAAAGTGTTGCCCTTCTTTTTATGTTGTAGGTCTCAATGCGTAACGGGCAGTGTTGTGTGATGCACTGCTGCTGTTGATGAGATGAGAGGAGTTTAAAAGCTCGAAAACCATGGATGCATTGTTGTTAAGACGCTTGCGATGCGTGGGATTGCTGGTTCGTACCCAGCCTAAAGAGGGTTTTAATTAACGAAAGAGAATATAACTCACCTTGAAACAGACATTTAACAGACCGCGTCTGTGACGCCGACGATGCAGAGGGAGAGTGTACAGGACCAGGGTTCATTTCTTATAGACAACCTAGATCATTCAATGATTGAAAATGAAAAATATTTTAGCCTTTTCTATACTTGTGGTTAGAATGAGATTTATTCACTTGTTTTAACCATTTGTAACCTTATGGAATGTTTGTTGTATTGCTGAAATGATATGCCGTTATTTGCACCCAGTGACTACCAAGAAATTATCAATGCCACTGTAGCCTATTTGAATTCTGTATAAATATAAGACAGCTGACATCTACTGTAGATTTTATTTGAGTTATACAACTGAAATCTTGGTATAGAAAATGGCATATTAGATATTACAATAAAGGTTCCTGACGTATGTAACCTGCTTAAGCTTTTTAACGAGAAGTGCGTTAATTAACAACTTTATCGGCTCAATTTCAAAGCATTAATGAATTGATTTAATGAACACATTTGCTACTAAAGCTCTCATTACTATACCATGAGTCCTTCCGGGTTATTTTCCATAAATCAAAACGAAGGAACAGATTACGTCGCTTCGACCCCTATTTATACCATCACTCATGACCCCTTGATAAACGAGTCATCACATCATTTCCCTTCTGGGTCAATCAGTTAATGTACTGAAGCTGTGCCCCTTTTCTAAATGACTGACTTTACCACCAAGAATCATTGTCTTTCTGTCACAGGGACAGTGGGGAAGTCCTTGCATCTCTGACAAAATTGTTATATTCTAACCATGGAAACATTAAAGTCCCTTTAATAGGAAACTCTCACACCCACTAATAGCAGCCTAACATCGGACTCCTTCAAAAAGTACATCTATACACAGAATACAATATTAGATTTTTATTGTAAACCTTATAGAACTGAGCAATCGTGAGCAAGTTGGGTTTCTGTAATGAGTAAAAATGATCACGGGGGATAGATAGCTTCTTCCATTTCATGAAACAGTGGGATTTGCAATGAAACCCTAAGATCTGCTTTGAGAAACGTTGACAAGCTAATTGTTTCAGGAGGGGCAGAAATGACTGCAGAAACAGCTTTAAATAGGATTAAAAACACAAATCATGGTGTAATAAAGAAATTGACAATATTATGCCAGAGTAAAGAGTATTTCTTTAATTATAAAATATTCAGCTTTCAATAAATACAAAAATACAAAAACAGAATGAATGCTAAACATATCTGCTTTTGTTGGATATCCTTTCCAGAAGTAATCCCATAAATCTACCAGCTTTTGGAACCAGTGAGTGGAGCGCTTAGATTCATAGGGCAAGTTCCAGGATTTTACTCAGACTAAATACCATCTGTGTGATTGTTCCATGCCAAACTGAAGAATTTGCAAGTTCTTTATATAAACACACAGAAATCAAGGTGGACCCAGAGGGCATCCAGGAAAGCTTCCCTGCCTTCTGCAGCTTTTACTCCTACACATGGAACCTGCAACTTGCACTCCGACACACGGAACCTGCAGCTTGCGTTCAGACACACGGAACCTGCAGCTTGCGCTTCGACACACGGAACCTGCAGCTTGTGCTCCGACACACGGAACCTGCAGCTTGTGCTCCGATACACGGAACCTGCAGCTTGTGCTCCGACACACGGAACTTGCAGCTTGTGCTCCCACACACAAAACCTGCAGCTTGCACTCCCACACACAAAACCTGCAGCTTGCGCTCTGACAAATGGAACCTCAGAGGCTGAAACACTGCAGTGCAGGATAAGCAGCATGCTGGGATCAGTGTGGAGATTTGAACGACCTCAGAAGAAGGTTCGGTAACACTTTACATCCATTGTTATGGGTTGAATTTTTAGAAGCAGTGTTAGACTCCTGATTATAAGCCTTACACAGCAGTGCAGGAGAATGATCTCTTCTCTGATGACCACTTCAGTTGACTTAATTGAGAAGAATAGGGCAACTTTGCTGTGGAGCTACAGATTGCGATTAAGGACAGTTACTGTGCCCTCTTGCAGTGTCAGCTCAGTCCATGGTTTAAGCAGTAGTCACACGTGGTGTTGCTGTTTCAGTCACAAACAGATGTGTGCTGCTGTGCATTTTATAGAAACTGTTTTCTTGGGGACCTGACTGAACTGTTTTGACAGAACATGACTATGTCATGCAGCATAACCTCCTACCACTGCATGTACAGCAGCAGGATGCCATGCGGCAAACATCTTTTATCTCATTTTGTTTTTGGGTATAAATTGTCTAGGATGTCAGAAGGTCAACTTCCTGGCTAAATGATGCAATAATCCAGAAAGAAGATCACAAGGTTTTATATTTGCACAAAAGTTCCAGTTGGAGAGCTAGCTTTAAAGACTGAATGATAAGCTTGGTGCTGTTTTTCACTGGAAACATTATCAGAGAAAATCTGTAAAACTTCCCATGCGTGTCTGACAGACTAGTAGCTTTGATGTCCAGATACAGCACCAAACATAGGCACGGTGAAGAGAGCTGGACACATGTACTTAAAAGACCAACAAAGCAACTAGAAAAACCAACATAAAAAAGCCTTGTCTCGGATCCCAGGGATTTACATTGACAACGTTTGAAGCAACACAGGGAACACTTTGGCCGATCTGTATTGATTTAGTATCTTATTTTTTTCACCCAGCTTGACCATAACAAATGCAGGCTTGCAGACAGCACTGCTATTCAGGCATCGCAATACACATAAAAGGATTTCCCTGCTTTTGACAAATTTGTTCTGGTTTTTAAGCTATTTTGCCTTCCTCTAACAGGTTTAATAACACTGTGTAACAATTTTTTTTTTTTTTGTTCCTGGGTAGTAAGTGTTATTTCCTAATTGCTTATGCCTCAAAAGTATAGAAAATGGCTATTATTCCCCACAAACTTTGCTTTTGTGACCAGGACAGTGATATTTCAAAATATCACTATTTCAAATGGGAAAACGGGCAAATGTGTGTCTTTTCATTCACATAAAGTCATAAAAAAACAACAGATTAATCCAAATTAACATGTATTTATACTAAAGTAATACAAAGATGACTACAAAAGATTTAGAAGTGAGTAGTTTTCCGAGATTTACAATTATACTGTAAATTTACAGTAATTGTAAATCTCGAAAAACTACTCACTTCTAAATCTTTTGTAGTCATTTTTGTATTACTTTAGTATAAATACATGTTAATTTGGATTCATATGTTGTTTTTTTCTGACTTTATGTGAATGAAAAGACACAAAAGCTCCCGTTTTCTCATTGGAAATAGTGATATTTGAAAATATCACTGTCCTGGTCACAAAAGCAAAGTTTGTGGTTAATAATAGCCATTTTCTATACTTTTGAGGCATAAGCAATTAGGAAATAACACTTACTACCCAGGAACAAAAATTGTGTTACATAGTGTAATGACTGTTCTGGTCTGAACAGCAGAGTGAGGATTAGTGCCCATCTCTTTCAATCCACACAGAGAGGGGAAACCCTGCCCGAGGCCACAGAACAATCCCAACATTGACGTGCTCTACTTGAGTGAGTCTTAAAGGCATACTATATAACATCTTGTTGGTTCAGGGATCTGGTACAAACTGTCTATAAACATGATCTTAATGACTGTTCAGGGATCTGGTACAAACTGTCTATAAACATGATCTTACTGACTGTTCAGGGATCTGGTACAAACTGTCTATAAACATGATCATACAGACTGTTCAGGGATCTGGTACAAACTGTCTATAAACATGATCTTACTGACTGTTCAGGGATCTGGTACAAACCGTCTATAAACATGATCATACTGACTGTTCAGGGATCTGGTACAAACTGTCTATAAACATGATCATACTGACTGTTCAGGGATCTGGTACAAACTGTCTATAAACATGATCATACAGACTGTTCAGGGATCTGGTACAAACTGTCTATAAACATGATCTTACTGACTGTTCAGGGATCTGGTACAAACCGTCTATAAACATGATCACACTGACTGTTCAGGGATCTGGTACAAACTGTCTATAAACATGATCATACTGACTGTTCAGGGATCTGGTACAAACTGTCTATAAACATGATCATACAGACTGTTCAGGGATCTGGTACAAACTGTCTATAAACATGATCATACTGACTGTTCAGGGATCTGGTACAAACTGTCTATAAACATGATCTTACTGACTGTTCAGGGATCTGGTACAAACCGTCTATAAACATGATCATACTGACTGTTCAGGGATCTGGTACAAACGGTCTATAAACATGATCATACAGACTGTTCAGGGATCTGGTACAAACCGTCTATAAACATGATCATACAGACTGTTCAGGGATCTGGTACAAACAGTCTATAAACATGATCATACAGACTGTTCAGGGATCTGGTACAAACGGTCTATAAACATGACCTTACTGATTGTTCAGGGATGTGGTACAAACTGTCTATAAACATGATCTTACTGACTATTCAGGGATCTGGTACAAACTGTGAATAAACGTGATCTTACTGGCTGTTCAGGGATCTGGTACAAACTGTCTATAAACATGATCTTACTGACTGTTCAGGGATCTGGTACAAACTGTCTATAAACATGATCATACTGACTGTTGCAGGTCTGACCCACGAAATATGGGCCACTTGGGTGCTCTGTAAAGGTGCTATAACCGGTACTATAATCTATATTAAATTAGCTAGCCCTGATTCAAAGTGAAAATAAAGTCTGGGAAACAAAAATATATCCCAAATATTATCGCATTAATATTAGGATGCACAGGGCATCGCTCTTTATTCAAAACTATAAATCGGAGACCATTTTAATTGTTGCTTCTAAATGATGCATATGTAAATGAAATAGGTTCCTCTTGAGTTCCGTGTTGTGTTTAATTTCTCAGCAGCACTTCAGGTTTGAGCAGTACGCCCTTGTGTAAGTGTAGGGACATTCATTAAAGCAAAGGAAAAGGTAGTATCCATTATCCACAGTAGGCTTTGTTGTACCTCATCTAGTTGTGTTCTGCATTGCTTACGGTTACAGTTCAATGCTGTTTAGCTCAAAGATTAGCTATGCTTTATACCACATACTGTACATCTTCCTCATGATTTCTTGCCTATTTAATATCCAGTGATGCCGCTTCTCTGTCATTTTTTATTGTTGTTTCTGCTTATTTACCATCAAACTATTCCAGCAGCAGTGGCCCCGCTGTGTGAGTAATTCAATGGAAACCCACAGTTTCCGAGGGCACTGAGATTAAAGCTACACTTCCCCAGTGGGCATTTTCCAAACCGTCCCATTTCACAAATTCAACAGCCAGAGTGAAGTATACAAAAGTTTGTGATTCATTTTTTCACAATCGGTTTTAGCATAATGTACAGTAAGTGTGTTTTTCTTTGTCCCAGTTTATTTGCTGAATAATTTCCAAGGCCGTGGTTAGAGCACAGTGTATTACAGTGGGATAGCTGTGTTCTTTATTCCCCAGTTAATTGCTACACAGAGTATCTGATGTGTGCATAAACAGACACACTTCGTATTGCACATGGATAGTTGCGTAGTAACATATTCCCTTCATTTGTGACGTGCTTGTGGTTTCGTTGCACAGCACAGCTCGCTAACACAGGTCATGCAAAAGGCACTTGAGGATGAAACACAGTTCAAATCTGACATGGTGCTATTGACACTAAAATTACAGTGCAACACAGAGAGAGGGAAAACAGCCCTCCTGTACTCTGAAATGTAGCAAGTAACAATCTCCATGGGCAACAGCCTCCTAGATACAGTTGCTATAGGAACTTTAAGTTATTTTATCCTCATAGTGACCTTGGGTATCTATTAGCTTAGTGCATGATATTAACTCATAGCCTTCTTCTCCTTTAGGAGTTTGACATGTCTGTATTTACAGTGCTAGAGATACAACGTGTAGTCTGTTACTGGGTGGTAGGTGGTGCAGCTTGCTTATTCATTATTATTATTATTATTATTATTATTATTATTATTATTATTATTATTATTATTATTTATTATTATTATTATTATGTAGAGACCCCAGAGTCAAGTTTCGGAATGAGTCTAGTTTTGGTGACTGTACAATTTGTTTCAATCTGGCACAATTGTTATTCTCAGGGTAACAGGGAGGAGGCTGTGTGAACCAGCGACCTCGCACACTGTAAGCAAACGTCTTAACCAGAATACAAAAAAGCCTGGCCCGTCTGCATTTGTGATTTTAAAGCTTTTAACCTCCTCTCGTCTCACCAGCAGGGGTCAGAATCCATAACGGAAGTGTATCACACAGCACTGCCTGCTACACTAGCTGATGCCCAGAACTATACTGGGTTCCGTACTAAAGACAGACAAGAAAGACTACTGTGCTGTCACTTTTCCACTATGTCCTGGTGTCACCACACCCCTTTGGATTTCAGCAGGACACTGGGCTATGCAAAGATTGCAAAGGCATCATCTTAATGCGGTTTCCTTGGCCATAGGGCCTTCCATGGGCACAGCTGTGTGGGTGCTGAGTGAGAGAGCAGTGCCCCTGGCAGGCTCCCTGCAGAGCTGGGACTCAGAGGGGCTTCCATGGGCACAGCTGTGTGGGTGCTGAGTGAGAGAGCAGTGCCCCTCGCAGGCTCCCTGCAGAGCTGGGACTCAGAGGGGCTTCCATGGGCACAGTGTGTGGGTGCTGAGTGAGAGAGCGGTGGGCAGGCTCCCTGCAGAGCTGGGACTCAGAGGGGCTTCCATGGGCACAGCTGTGTGGGTGCTGAGTGAGAGAGCAGTGCCCCTGGCAGGCTCCCTGCAGAGCTGGGACTCAGAGGGGCTTCCATGGGCACAGCTGTGTGGGTGCTGAGTGAGAGAGCAGTGCCCCTGGCAGGCTCCCTGCAGAGCTGGGACTCAGAGGGGCTTCCATGGGCACAGTTGTGTGGGTGCTGAGTGAGAGAGCGGTCCCCCTGGCAGGCTCCCTGCAGAGCTGGGACTCAGAGGGGCTTCCATGGGCACAGTGTGTGGGTGCTGAGTGAGAGAGCGGTGGGCAGGCTCCCTGCAGAGCTGGGACTCAGAGGGACTTCCATGGGCACAGCTGTGTGGGTGCTGAGTGAGAGAGCAGTGCCCCTCGCAGGCTCCCTGCAGAGCTGGGACTCAGAGGGGCTTCCATGGGCACAGCTGTGTGGGTGCTGAGTGAGAGAGCAGTGCCCCTCGCAGGCTCCCTGCAGAGCTGGGACTCAGAGGGGCTTCCATGGGCACAGCTGTGTGGGTGCTGAGTGAGAGAGCAGTGCCCCTGACAGGCTCCCTGCAGAGATGGGACTCAGGGGGGCTCCATTCCAGCAAAACATTTAGCACATTTTTTGGACGCTGATCAATCCTTTTGACCAGAAAAGAAAAACAAACACCAGGAATGGAAAGCAGTACAAATCCCTCTCAAAGAGTATTGCAGCAGTGGGACGTACAGCAGTGTGCACATGTAGCAGAACACCTCAAGATTTGTCATTTACCTCCTTTATATCCCAACCTACAAGAAAACCTCTGGGTGTGACAATTTAGTTTGTCAGAAATTTGTGATAATGTTAGACCAATGAATGCTTTAATTAGATGTCTAAGGAGGCGGTGTGGCCCCGTGGTTAAAGTCCAGGGATGGTAACCAGAAGGTCACTGGTTCAGCTCCTGCCTCTGTCACTGACTGAATCACTGTGTGACCCTGAGCAATTTACTTAACTTCCTTGTGCTCCATCCTGCAGATGAGATGTTAAATCAATGTTCTATTGTAAGTGACTCTGCATATAATGCACAGTTCACAGCCTACCTGTAAAGTGCTTTGTGACAGTGGTCCACTATGAAAGGTGCTAAATAAATATATTATTATTATCTTAAACAACTTCTCAAAGGTTTCATACATTTTACCACTTGTGGTCATCAATTAAATTAGATAATCGATAATTTGCCAAATCTGACAATTTTCCAAGATTCCAGTTGTAGTGGTTTGATTTCATATGCACTTTTCACACTACTGTATTTACCACAAGCTACCCTTTAAGTTTTGTATCACAGCCTTGTGGCTGAGATTCATTTAGCCTCTTTTTACAGAATCAGACGCAGAATGGCAGGTTTAAGCACTGGCGTGCACTTTATATTATTTACAATAACAAAATGAAAGAAACCAAAACAAAACCTAACCCGTTTTGGAACGCTAACTAAACTCACCGGCTCCAGTTCTATCTAAAACCAGGCGGATAAGCTGCTTACCAATTAAAACAAAAGAGATTTCCTCTCCTCCTCTCCTAGTCAGTTACAGTATTGTCTGACCGTGCCTTGAAATTTAAGCCAAAATGGTATATAACCCACGCAGTTCTATACACTTGTATATTTATATACAGGGTAATACACTGTAATTAACATCATTTAAAAATAAGATATTGGACTTCATGTGGAAATACAATGCAAACAAGCTGGTGAAACAAGCTGCTTGCTGATTTGTTGTCTGAATTTCTTTTGTTCCCATTGTTTTTCAGGAATTGTCCTGATGGATACGTTTGCGTCAAGACAGGAGACAACCCAAATTACGGCTATACCAGTTTCGACACCTTCGGCTGGGCCTTTCTTGCTCTGTTTCGCCTCATGACTCAAGACTACTGGGAAAATCTTTATCAGCAGGTACAGGGTCGAGTTTCCACTAGCCGAGCTCAGCAGTGCCCTCTCCAATCTTTATTTTATATAGTGCCTTTCATAGTGGACCACCATCACAAAGCGCTTCACAAGGTGCAGTAGCAACAGAAAGACCTGCTAAACAAGTCATAGTTTGATAAAAGCTATGTTTATCAAATTACTGCATTTTATCATACACATGTGTTTGTATGTGCGTGTGTGTGTATGTTTCTCTGTATGTAAGTGTGTGTTTGCAGAATGTACATACTGTATGTATATAGGTGTCAACCAGGTTCCTTAATGTCTGAAAGCTGATCAGAAGTGTAACACTGAAGCGTGTGCAAGGAGCGTTCGATCATTTCTTTACTAACTGCTTAAAAATTAAAATGATTCCACTCTGGCTCCTGATAACCCCGTGGCATTCTGGGGAATGTAGTCCTACATCACCCTCCTAGGCTACATCTCTTCTCCACCCCCTACTCTGCCACACTATGTAACAGGCAGTGTTGTGTGATACTCTGCCTTTATGCTTTCGGACCAGTCCCCTGCCAAGCTCTTTTGCATTGTGGTTAAGACTCTCGCTTACAGTGCGCAGGGTCGCCAGTTTGTGCTCAGCCTCTGTATTGTTATACCTATGATGTCTAAAGTACAGGGAAAATTAAATCTTTGTTGTAAAGAAAAGAAAAAGACTTTCCTTTACTGTGTCTTCCCACACGTCAGACTCTCCGATCTGCGGGTAAGACCTACATGATCTTCTTCGTGCTGGTCATCTTCTTGGGGTCCTTCTACCTGGTCAACCTGATCCTGGCCGTGGTGGCGATGGCTTATGAGGAGCAGAACCAGGCGACCATCGCGGAGGCCTGGCATAAAGAGAAGGAATTTCAGGAGGCCATGGAACGACTGAAAAAGGAACAGCAGGTATGAGCATGAGGGCCATCTGTCTGCAGCTCTAGCTGTTATTGCAAAGGAACAGCAGGTATGAGCATGAGGGCCGTCTGTCTGCAGCTCTAGCTGTTATTGCAAAGGAACAGCAGGTATGAGCATGAGGGCCGTCTGTCTGCAGCTCTAGCTGTTATTGCAAAGGAACAGCAGGTATGAGCATGAGGGCCGTCTGTCTGCAGCTCTAGCTGTTATTGCAAAGGAACAGCAGGTATGAGCATGAGGGCCGTCTGTCTGCAGCTCTAGCTGTTATTGCAAAGGAACAGCAGGTATGAGCATGAGGGCCGTCTGTCTGCAGCTCTAGCTGTTATTGCAAAGGAACAGCAGGTATGAGAATGAGTCTGCAGCTCTAGCTGTTATTGCAAAGGAACAGCAGGTATGAGCATGAGGGCCGTCTGTCTGCAGCTCTAGCTGTTATTGCAAAGGAACAGCAGGTATGAGCATGAGGGCCGTCTGTCTGCAGCTCTAGCTGTTATTGCAAAGGAACAGCAGGTATGAGCATGAGGGCCGTCTGTCTGCAGCTCTAGCTGTTATTGCAAAGGAACAGCAGGTATGAGCATGAGGGCCGTCTGTCTGCAGCTCTAGCTGTTATTGCAAAGGAACAGCAGGTATGAGCATGAGGGCCGTCTGTCTGCAGCTCTAGCTGTTATTGCAAAGGAACAGCAGGTATGAGCTGAGGGCCGTCTGTCTGCAGCTCTAGCTGTTATTGCAAAGGAACAGCAGGTATGAGCATGAGGGCCGTCTGTCTGCAGCTCTAGCTGTTATTGCAAAGGAACAGCAGGTATGAGCATGAGGGCCGTCTGTCTGCAGCTCTAGCTGTTATTGCAAAGGAACAGCAGGTATGAGAATGAGGGCCGTCTGTCTGCAGCTCTAGCTGTTATTGCAAAGGAACAGCAGGTATGAGCTGAGGGCCGTCTGTCTGCAGCTCTAGCTGTTATTGCAAAGGAACAGCAGGTATGAGCATGAGGGCCGTCTGTCTGCAGCTCTAGCTGTTATTGCAAAGGAACAGCAGGTATGAGCATGAGGGCCGTCGGTCTGCAGCTCTAGCTGTTATTGCAAAGGAACAGCAGGTATGAGCATGAGGGCCATCTGTCTGCAGCTCTAGCTGTTATTGCAAAGGAACAGCAGGTATGAGCATGAGGGCCGTCTGTCTGCAGCTCTAGCTGTTACTGCCTCTGACTTTTAACTTCAGGAGAGTCTTATAGTAGATATTAATCAATTTTATGGGAGCATGTGTAGGGTTTTACTTTTTTTTTGTTTTTACTGATTTTCACAGTACATTGTCCCACTTTTTAAAATGATCTTTAGCGGATTATTAAAACGATGAGTGCATTGGCGGGATATTGTGGTAATGCTTTTCTGCTTAAACCCTTGCATGTATAATTCAGTATAATTCATTATTGAAATGCGCTTGTGGCATGATTCTGATTCTGTGTTTTACTGGAACACCATCACAAAGCATTTTACAAGATGCAGTAAATACAAGCCAACAATACTTCAACTACAGAGAAATGCACAACATATGATATACAGTAAAAAAATACATTAAATACAGTGGAAAGTACATAACACATGAAATAGTATATTACACCTATGTATGGAAAGGCTTGAGTTCACAGTTGTGATAATGTGAGATCACACTACTTTAAATTGTGTTTAAATGTTGAATTTCATTGAGCTGCTTAAGTTATAAGAGGCTACTGATCAGTTGTTGAATACACATTAAAAATAAATAACGTTAAACACATTGAACAGGTATGTTGCCCTTTATTTATATTTTAACAGAAATGATCACATTGTTGACAATCCTGCATACTGATTATTCACCAACATCACTCACCTCATTTTTTCCCCATCGATTTTCTTTTGGTTTTCAATTGTAAAAATAAGCACTGAGAAATTCCTAGGAAAATCTAAAAAAAATTAAAATAAATGAAGAACCCTAAGACTGTGTTGTGAGAAAGGTTGTGTTTTTTTGTACTGCATGTGTTTCACAGTCAAGCTGGGTGATAATATCTCCTGGTGATAGGTGACTCGTCTGAAGGGACACAATGGGTTGTTTCTTCTTTTAGGCAGTTGCTAACATCGCACAGGAGACTCTGGCATTGTCACCGCTCACTGTGAAAGACACCAAGGATAGAAAGAATTCGAAACAAAGGCAGCAGAGTCACTCAGAGGAGAATGGAGAGAATGGAGAGGAAGAGGAGAGATCCCAGTTAGACTGTGATGACAACCCACCGAAGGTAACGAGCAGAGCAGCGTTCTTCAGAAACGCACAGCA
This sequence comes from Polyodon spathula, assembly GCF_017654505.1. NCBI lineage: Eukaryota > Metazoa > Chordata > Actinopteri > Acipenseriformes > Polyodontidae > Polyodon > Polyodon spathula. Next base: position 1,429,300 of record NC_054537.1, read on the forward strand.
GTGCTGCTTTCCAGGGTGTCCAAACGGGAGGATTTCAATCACTGGACTTACGCCTAACAAACAAACATGTGTTCTGACAAGGAGTTAGGTCTGCTCTGCCTGCCTGTACAGTCACAGGCATGTCTCTTAGAGGACAGAACTTCCCGTTCGTCTGCCCTGGGCCCCTGGTGTACAAAACACACTGTCTGCAAAGCAGAACAATACTACTGCTACTGCTACTGCTACTGCTACTGCTACTGCTACTACTGTAATATATATATATATATATATATATATATAAACTGATGCAGTTATTTATTAAGCCGTTGCTGAGCTTGATATAAGAAACAGATTCCATGAATTCAGAAGTATAGTTTAGATGTATACTGTACATGCTTTCTTTCCATTTACTACACTTGTTATATTGTCAAAATATGAGATTATTGTGCAAAGGTGCTGTACTGTTTCACATGGCATAGACAATAATAATAAACACACTTGTGTTGCTTTCTATGTGTGAAAGATGGTTCTCAGGCCTCATGCCTCATGCAGAATGTGCATGCCGTCACAAACAGGAAACATGGTTTGCAATGCACGGTCTGAAAGGTGATAAGTGATGAAGAAATTTATAGTGCGACCTCTAGAAATCCATCACGTCCACTAACTTAGAGTGTGACCTCCAGAAATCTGGGAGCTTTTCTACATAAAAAATAAAAAATAAATCGTGGAAATTTTGAGTCCCAGCTTGGCTGTTGTGTTTGTATAGTGCTTCTATACTGTTTCTTTTGAGTACTTCTTTAGTATAATGTTCGCATTGTAAGTACAGCTATAATGAAACTCAATTGAGGGCAAGGTCCATTGCACCGATGAGTAATGGTAATTGTAATGAGTAATTAATTTTTTTATATATATAAATCAATATTTCTTGAGGAAAATAAAAATAGATTAAGATGATTTAAATTTAAATAAGACTTAATACAGTCAGTACTCATTCCTATGGCTGTATCTGCTTGGTATCCTTTCAGGCTCACCCATGCATTAGCAGGGTGCTCCTCTCTGCCAGCAGAAGGGGAAGCCATGGGAGCATCTTTCATTTCCGCCCCCGAAACAAGGACTCTGAGGCGGATTTTGCGGATGATGAGTACAGTGTGCCGGGGGACAGCGACAGCCGCACAGGTTCGCTCTTGGTACCCTGGTCCAGAAGGAAGAACAGCAGCCTAAGCATAGCCAGCCATTGCTCTCAAACCAACATCCCCAGCCTGACCATCAACGGGAAGTTGAACATCCACATGGATCACAATGGAGTGGAGTGTTTGGGGCCGCCTTCATCGCTAACCCTGCCTGCAGTGGTGGTGGATCTGCCAACGACGGAAGAGAACGTGAGTACACAATGGACCCTTCTATCATACTGGATTGTTTGAAGCCAGCGTGCTCATGGGCTGCTGAATGTGCTTGTGGGCTTTCGTACCTGGACACACACTACATCTGATAGGATCTTTTGTATCCTCGATACTGTGCAGTTCAGCCAACGAGCCATTGGCATTCCATGTCTGACAGGTTCGAAAGCAATCTTTAAAATGAACAGTGTTTCAGGGTTGCAGGAGAGAATGAAGAAACTTGCCTGCTTCAGCAGGCAGTGTTATAATGGAAACCCTTTGGGCAGGATTTTCAAAAGTTTGTAAATGGTAACTCCAGTGTTAATCAACAAATCGGTGTGTAGCGTTGATTTTGGCATTTTCAAGCAGTCCTTATGCCTATTTCGTTATTACATAATCATCCCAATGTGATTTCCGAAATTATGCTGATTTACGAAATAATGTTAATATCTTAACGAGCAGGGCTTCTTCCAACTATTTCTTTTGTTGGCGTGGGAATTTAAATGCAAATCCATGTTAATTGTCATGATTTATCAGGAGTTAATTTGCACTTGCAAAAAGAGGCTTTTAATTAACAAAAGAGTGAAACAGGCATTTAACAGACCGTGTCTGTGACGCCTGTAATACAGAGAGAGAATGTAGAGGACCAGGGTTCATTTCTTACAGATTACCTTGATAATTCAATATTTGTAATTATGAAAATATTTTAGCCTTTGAAATACTTGTGGTTATGAATTAGATTTATTCACTTATTTTAACCATTTGTAACCTTACGGAATGTTTGTTGTATAACAACTACTGAAGCTCTCGTTACTGCACCACGAGTTCAATACAATAACACTGGTGTTTGAGAATCACTTGCTTCTAAAGCTCTCGTTACTGCACCACGAGTTCAATACAATAACACTGGTGTTTGAGAATCACTTGCTGCTAAAGCTCTCGTTACTGCATCACGAGTTCAATACAATAACACTGGTGTTTGAGAATCTCTTGCTGCTAAAGCTCTCGTTACTGTACCACGAGTTCAATACAATAACACTGGTGTTTGAGAATCGCTTGCTGCTAAAGCTCTCGTTACTGCACCACGAGTTCAATACAATAACACTGGTGTTTGAGAATCACTTGCTGCTAAAGCTCTCGTTACTGCATCACGAGTTCAATACAATAACACTGGTGTTTGAGAATCACTTGCTGCTAAAGCTCTCGTTACTGCACCACGAGTTCAATACAATAACACTGGTGTTTGAGAATCACTTGCTTCTAAAGCTCTCGTTACTGCATCACAAGTTCAATACAATAACACTGGTGTTTGAGAATCACTTGCTGCTAAAGCTCTCGTTACTGCACCACGAGTTCAATACAATAACACTGGTGTTTGAGAATCGCTTGCTGCTAAAGCTCTCGTTACTGCACCACGAGTTCAATACAATAACACTGGTGTTTGAGAATCACTTGCTGCTAAAGCTCTCGTTACTGCACCACGAGTTCAATACAATAACACTGGTGTTTGAGAATCACTTGCTGCTAAAGCTCTCGTTACTGTACCACGAGTTCAATACAATAACACTGGTGTTTGAGAATCACTTGCTGCTAAAGCTCTCGTTACTGCACCACGAGTTCAATACAATAACACTGGTGTTTGAGAATCGCTTGCTGCTAAAGCTCTCGTTACTGCACCACGAGTTCAATACAATAACACTGGTGTTTGAGAATCGCTTGCTGCTAAAGCTCTCGTTACTGTACCACGAGTTCAATACAATAACACTGGTGTTTGAGAATCGCTTGCTGCTAAAGCTCTCGTTACTGCACCACGAGTTCAATACAATAACACTGGTGTTTGAGAATCGCTTGCTGCTAAAGCTCTCGTTACTGCACCACGAGTTCAATACAATAACACTGGTGTTTGAGAATCGCTTGCTGCTAAAGCTCTCGTTACTGCACCACGAGTTCAATACAATAACACTGGTGTTTGAGAATCGCTTGCTGCTAAAGCTCTCGTTACTGCACCACGAGTTCAATACAATAACACTGGTGTTTGAGAATCGCTTGCTGCTAAAGCTCTCGTTACTGCACCACGAGTTCAATACAATAACACTGGTGTTTGAGAATCGCTTGCTGCTAAAGCTCTCGTTACTGCACCACGAGTTCAATACAATAACACTGGTGTTTGAGAATCGCTTGCTGCTAAAGCTCTCGTTACTGCACCACGAGTTCAATAACACTGGTGTTTGAGAATCTCTTGCTGCTACAATAACACTGGTGTTTGAGAATCACTTGCTGCTAAAGCTCTCGTTACTGCACCACGAGTTCAATACAATAACACTGGTGTTTGAGAATCGCTTGCTGCTAAAGCTCTCGTTACTGCACCACGAGTTCAATACAATAACACTGGTGTTTGAGAATCACTTGCTGCTAAAGCTCTCGTTACTGCACCACGAGTTCAATACAATAACACTGGTGTTTGAGAATCGCTTGCTGCTAAAGCTCTCGTTACTGCACCACGAGTTCAATACAATAACACTGGTGTTTGAGAATCGCTTGCTGCTAAAGCTCTCGTTACTGCACCACGAGTTCAATACAATAACACTGGTGTTTGAGAATCGCTTGCTGCTAAAGCTCTCGTTACTGCACCACGAGTTCAATACAATAACACTGGTGTTTGAGAATCGCTTGCTGCTAAAGCTCTCGTTACTGCACCACGAGTTCAATACAATAACACTGGTGTTTGAGAATCGCTTGCTGCTAAAGCTCTCGTTACTGCACCACGAGTTCAATACAATAACACTGGTGTTTGAGAATCGCTTGCTGCTAAAGCTCTCGTTACTGCACCACGAGTTCAATACAATAACACTGGTGTTTGAGAATCGCTTGCTGCTAAAGCTCTCGTTACTGCACCACGAGTTCAATACAATAACACTGGTGTTTGAGAATCGCTTGCTGCTAAAGCTCTCGTTACTGCACCACGAGTTCAATACAATAACACTGGTGTTTGAGAATCGCTTGCTGCTAAAGCTCTCGTTACTGCACCACGAGTTCAATACAATAACACTGGTGTTTGAGAATCACTTGCTGCTAAAGCTCTCGTTACTGCACCACGAGTTCAATACAATAACACTGGTGTTTGAGAATCGCTTGCTGCTAAAGCTCTCGTTACTGCACCACGAGTTCAATACAATAACACTGGTGTTTGAGAATCGCTTGCTGCTAAAGCTCTCGTTACTGCACCACGAGTTCAATACAATAACACTGGTGTTTGAGAATCGCTTGCTGCTAAAGCTCTCGTTACTGCACCACGAGTTCAATACAATAACACTGGTGTTTGAGAATCGCTTGCTGCTAAAGCTCTCGTTACTGCACCACGAGTTCAATACAATAACACTGGTGTTTGAGAATCGCTTGCTGCTAAAGCTCTCGTTACTGCACCACGAGTTCAATACAATAACACTGGTGTTTGAGAATCACTTGCTGCTAAAGCTCTCGTTACTGCACCACGAGTTCAATACAATAACACTGGTGTTTGAGAATCGCTTGCTGCTAAAGCTCTCGTTACTGCACCACGAGTTCAATACAATAACACTGGTGTTTGAGAATCACTTGCTGCTAAAGCTCTCGTTACTGCACCACGAGTTCAATACAATAACACTGGTGTTTGAGAATCGCTTGCTGCTAAAGCTCTCGTTACTGCACCACGAGTTCAATACAATAACACTGGTGTTTGAGAATCACTTGCTGCTAAAGCTCTCGTTACTGCACCACGAGTTCAATACAATAACACTGGTGTTTGAGAATCACTTGCTGCTAAAGCTCTCGTTACTGCACCACGAGTTCAATACAATAACACTGGTGTTTGAGAATCACTTGCTGCTAAAGCTCTCGTTACTGCACCACGAGTTCAATACAATAACACTGGTGTTTGAGAATCGCTTGCTGCTAAAGCTCTCGTTACTGCACCACGAGTTCAATACAATAACACTGGTGTTTGAGAATCGCTTGCTGCTAAAGCTCTCGTTACTGCACCACGAGTTCAATACAATAACACTGGTGTTTGAGAATCGCTTGCTGCTAAAGCTCTCGTTACTGCACCACGAGTTCAATACAATAACACTGGTGTTTGAGAATCGCTTGCTGCTAAAGCTCTCGTTACTGCACCACGAGTTCAATACAATAACACTGGTGTTTGAGAATCGCTTGCTGCTAAAGCTCTCGTTACTGCACCACGAGTTCAATACAATAACACTGGTGTTTTTACTGCACCACGAGTTCACTTGCTGCTAAAGCTCTCGTTACTGCACCACGAGTTCAATACAATAACACTGGTGTTTGAGAATCACTTGCTGCTAAAGCTCTCGTTACTGCACCACGAGTTCAATACAATAACACTGGTGTTTGAGAATCGCTTGCTGCTAAAGCTCTCGTTACTGCACCACGAGTTCAATACAATAACACTGGTGTTTGAGAATCGCTTGCTGCTAAAGCTCTCGTTACTGCACCACGAGTTCAATACAATAACACTGGTGTTTGAGAATCGCTTGCTGCTAAAGCTCTCGTTACTGCACCACGAGTTCAATACAATAACACTGGTGTTTGAGAATCGCTTGCTGCTAAAGCTCTCGTTACTGCACCACGAGTTCAATACAATAACACTGGTGTTTGAGAATCGCTTGCTGCTAAAGCTCTCGTTACTGCACCACGAGTTCAATACAATAACACTGGTGTTTGAGAATCGCTTGCTGCTAAAGCTCTCGTTACTGCACCACGAGTTCAATACAATAACACTGGTGTTTGAGAATCGCTTGCTGCTAAAGCTCTCGTTACTGCACCACGAGTTCAATACAATAACACTGGTGTTTGAGAATCGCTTGCTGCTAAAGCTCTCGTTACTGCACCACGAGTTCAATACAATAACACTGGTGTTTGAGAATCGCTTGCTTGCTAAAGCTCTCGTTACTGCACCACGAGTTCAATACAATAACACTGGTGTTTGAGAATCGCTTGCTGCTAAAGCTCTCGTTACTGCACCACGAGTTCAATACAATAACACTGGTGTTTGAGAATCACTTGCTGCTAAAGCTCTCGTTACTGCACCACGAGTTCAATACAATAACACTGGTGTTTGAGAATCACTTGCTGCTAAAGCTCTCGTTACTGCACCACGAGTTCAATACAATAACACTGGTGTTTGAGAATCACTTGCTGCTAAAGCTCTCGTTACTGCACCACGAGTTCAATACAATAACACTGGTGTTTGAGAATCACTTGCTGCTAAAGCTCTCGTTACTGCACCACGAGTTCAATACAATAACACTGGTGTTTGAGAATCGCTTGCTGCTAAAGCTCTCGTTACTGCACCACGAGTTCAATACAATAACACTGGTGTTTGAGAATCGCTTGCTGCTAAAGCTCTCGTTACTGCACCACGAGTTCAATACAATAACACTGGTGTTTGAGAATCGCTTGCTGCTAAAGCTCTCGTTACTGCACCACGAGTTCAATACAATAACACTGGTGTTTGAGAATCGCTTGCTGCTAAAGCTCTCGTTACTGCACCACGAGTTCAATACAATAACACTGGTGTTTGAGAATCGCTTGCTGCTAAAGCTCTCGTTACTGCACCACGAGTTCAATACAATAACACTGGTGTTTGAGAATCACTTGCTGCTAAAGCTCTCGTTACTGCACCACGAGTTCAATACAATAACACTGGTGTTTGAGAATCACTTGCTGCTAAAGCTCTCGTTACTGCACCACGAGTTCAATACAATAACACTGGTGTTTGAGAATCACTTGCTGCTAAAGCTCTCGTTACTGCACCACGAGTTCAATACAATAACACTGGTGTTTGAGAATCGCTTGCTGCTAAAGCTCTCGTTACTGCACCACGAGTTCAATACAATAACACTGGTGTTTGAGAATCGCTTGCTGCTAAAGCTCTCGTTACTGCACCACGAGTTCAATACAATAACACTGGTGTTTGAGAATCACTTGCTGCTAAAGCTCTCGTTACTGCACCACGAGTTCAATACAATAACACTGGTGTTTGAGAATCACTTGCTGCTAAAGCTCTCGTTACTGCACCACGAGTTCAATACAATAACACTGGTGTTTGAGAATCACTTGCTGCTAAAGCTCTCGTTACTGCACCACGAGTTCAATACAATAACACTGGTGTTTGAGAATCACTTGCTGCTAAAGCTCTCGTTACTGCACCACGAGTTCAATACAATAACACTGGTGTTTGAGAATCGCTTGCTGCTAAAGCTCTCGTTACTGCACCACTATAGTTCAATACAATAACACTGGTGTTAAAGCTCTCGTTACTGCACCACGAGTTCAATACAATAACACTGGTGTTTGAGAATCACTTGCTGCTAAAGCTCTCGTTACTGCACCACGAGTTCAATACAATAACACTGGTGTTTGAGAATCGCTTGCTGCTAAAGCTCTCGTTACTGCACCACGAGTTCAATACAATAACACTGGTGTTTGAGAATCGCTTGCTGCTAAAGCTCTCGTTACTGCACCACGAGTTCAATACAATAACACTGGTGTTTGAGAATCGCTTGCTGCTAAAGCTCTCGTTACTGCACCACGAGTTCAATACAATAACACTGGTGTTTGAGAATCGCTTGCTGCTAAAGCTCTCGTTACTGCACCACGAGTTCAATACAATAACACTGGTGTTTGAGAATCGCTTGCTGCTAAAGCTCTCGTTACTGCACCACGAGTTCAATACAATAACACTGGTGTTTGAGAATCACTTGCTTGCTGCTAAAGCTCTCGTTACTGCACCACGAGTTCAATACAATAACACTGGTGTTTGAGAATCGCTTGCTGCTAAAGCTCTCGTTACTGCACCACGAGTTCAATACAATAACACTGGTGTTTGAGAATCGCTTGCTGCTAAAGCTCTCGTTACTGCACCACGAGTTCAATACAATAACACTGGTGTTTGAGAATCGCTTGCTGCTAAAGCTCTCGTTACTGCACCACGAGTTCAATACAATAACACTGGTGTTTGAGAATCGCTTGCTGCTAAAGCTCTCGTTACTGCACCACGAGTTCAATACAATAACACTGGTGTTTGAGAATCGCTTGCTGCTAAAGCTCTCGTTACTGCACCACGAGTTCAATACAATAACACTGGTGTTTGAGAATCACTTGCTGCTAAAGCTCTCGTTACTGCACCACGAGTTCAATACAATAACACTGGTGTTTGAGAATCGCTTGCTGCTAAAGCTCTCGTTACTGCACCACGAGTTCAATACAATAACACTGGTGTTTGAGAATCGCTTGCTGCTAAAGCTCTCGTTACTGCACCACGAGTTCAATACAATAACACTGGTGTTTGAGAATCGCTTGCTGCTAAAGCTCTCGTTACTGCACCACGAGTTCAATACAATAACACTGGTGTTTGAGAATCACTTGCTGCTAAAGCTCTCGTTACTGCACCACGAGTTCAATACAATAACACTGGTGTTTGAGAATCGCTTGCTGCTAAAGCTCTCGTTACTGCACCACGAGTTCAATACAATAACACTGGTGTTTGAGAATCGCTTGCTGCTAAAGCTCTCGTTACTGCACCACGAGTTCAATACAATAACACTGGTGTTTGAGAATCACTTGCTGCTAAAGCTCTCGTTACTGCACCACGAGTTCAATACAATAACACTGGTGTTTGAGAATCACTTGCTGCTAAAGCTCTCGTTACTGCACCACGAGTTCAATACAATAACACTGGTGTTTGAGAATCACTTGCTGCTAAAGCTCTCGTTACTGCACCACGAGTTCAATACAATAACACTGGTGTTTGAGAATCACTTGCTGCTAAAGCTCTCGTTACTGCACCACGAGTTCAATACAATAACACTGGTGTTTGAGAATCGCTTGCTGCTAAAGCTCTCGTTACTGCACCACGAGTTCAATACAATAACACTGGTGTTTGAGAATCGCTTGCTGCTAAAGCTCTCGTTACTGCACCACGAGTTCAATACAATAACACTGGTGTTTGAGAATCGCTTGCTGCTAAAGCTCTCGTTACTGCACCACGAGTTCAATACAATAACACTGGTGTTTGAGAATCACTTGCTGCTAAAGCTCTCGTTACTGCACCACGAGTTCAATACAATAACACTGGTGTTTGAGAATCGCTTGCTGCTAAAGCTCTCGTTACTGCACCACGAGTTCAATACAATAACACTGGTGTTTGAGAATCACTTGCTGCTAAAGCTCTCGTTACTGCACCACGAGTTCAATACAATAACACTGGTGTTTGAGAATCACTTGCTGCTAAAGCTCTCGTTACTGCACCACGAGTTCAATACAATAACACTGGTGTTTGAGAATCACTTGCTGCTAAAGCTCTCGTTACTGCACCACGAGTTCAATACAATAACACTGGTGTTTGAGAATCACTTGCTGCTAAAGCTCTCGTTACTGCACCACGAGTTCAATACAATAACACTGGTGTTTGAGAATCACTTGCTGCTAAAGCTCTCGTTACTGCACCACGAGTTCAATACAATAACACTGGTGTTTGAGAATCACTTGCTGCTAAAGCTCTCGTTACTGCACCACGAGTTCAATACAATAACACTGGTGTTTGAGAATCACTTGCTGCTAAAGCTCTCGTTACTGCACCACGAGTTCAATACAATAACACTGGTGTTTGAGAATCACTTGCTGCTAAAGCTCTCGTTACTGCACCACGAGTTCAATACAATAACACTGGTGTTTGAGAATCACTTGCTGCTAAAGCTCTCGTTACTGCACCACGACCATGAGTTCAATACAATAACACTGGTGTTTGAGAATCACTTGCTGCTAAAGCTCTCGTTACTGTTCAATACAATAACACTGGTGTTTGAGAATCGCTTGCTGCTAAAGCTCTCGTTACTGCACCACGAGTTCAATACAATAACACTGGTGTTTGAGAATCGCTTGCTGCTAAAGCTCTCGTTACTGCACCACGAGTTCAATACAATAACACTGGTGTTTGAGAATCGCTTGCTGCTAAAGCTCTCGTTACTGCACCACGAGTTCAATACAATAACACTGGTGTTTGAGAATCACTTGCTGCTAAAGCTCTCGTTACTGCACCACGAGTTCAATACAATAACACTGGTGTTTGAGAATCACTTGCTGCTAAAGCTCTCGTTACTGCACCACGAGTTCAATACAATAACACTGGTGTTTGAGAATCACTTGCTGCTAAAGCTCTCGTTACTGCACCACGAGTTCAATACAATAACACTGGTGTTTGAGAATCGCTTGCTGCTAAAGCTCTCGTTACTGCACCACGAGTTCAATACAATAACACTGGTGTTTGAGAATCACTTGCTGCTAAAGCTCTCGTTACTGCACCACGAGTTCAATACAATAACACTGGTGTTTGAGAATCACTTGCTGCTAAAGCTCTCGTTACTGCACCACGAGTTCAATACAATAACACTGGTGTTTGAGAATCACTTGCTGCTAAAGCTCTCGTTACTGCACCACGAGTTCAATACAATAACACTGGTGTTTGAGAATCACTTGCTGCTAAAGCTCTCGTTACTGCATCACGAGTTCAATACAATAACACTGGTGTTTGAGAATCACTTGCTGCTAAAGCTCTCGTTACTGCACCACGAGTTCAATACAATAACACTGGTGTTTGAGAATCGCTTGCTGCTAAAGCTCTCGTTACTGCACCACGAGTTCAATACAATAACACTGGTGTTTGAGAATCGCTTGCTGCTAAAGCTCTCGTTACTGCACCACGAGTTCAATACAATAACACTGGTGTTTGAGAATCGCTTGCTGCTAAAGCTCTCGTTACTGCACCACGAGTTCAATACAATAACACTGGTGTTTGAGAATCACTTGCTGCTAAAGCTCTCGTTACTGCACCACGAGTTCAATACAATAACACTGGTGTTTGAGAATCACTTGCTGCTAAAGCTCTCGTTACTGTACCACGAGTTCAATACAATAACAGTGGTGTTTGAGAATCGCTTGCTGCTAAAGCTCTCGTTACTGCATCACAAGTTCAATACAATAACACTGGTGTTTGAGAATCACATGCTGCTAAAGCTCTCGTTACTGTATCACGAGTTCAATACAATAACACTGGTGTTTGAGAATCACTTGCTGCTAAAGCTCTCGTTACTGCATCACGAGTTCAATACAATAACACTGGTGTTTGAGAATCGCTTGCTGCTAAAGCTCTCGTTACTGTATCACGAGTTCGATGCAGTAACACCTGTTTTTTAAAAATCCTGCCCTTTGAATCTAGCTGCGGTGGAAATTCACCAGCATTGTCTTTTACATTTCACACCCTATAGAGGGGATTCAATCCAAACATTTGTTTCTGTTATTTCTCTCTTCTACGACTGCATTCAATCAGCCCTTGTTAGTACAATGGATATTTGTCGTTAAAGGAGGTTCACACTTATTGCTTTCTAATGCATGGTGTGTTCAGGGCTGTCTGCCTGTGTCTGAAAGTTTGATTGAATAACATCCCACAGGCTCATGAAGTAGTGTAGTACTTTTAGATTGAATCTCACTTTGTTTTGTTATTTCCTGGCATGCCCTTATAGACTGTGACTGTGACACATAAATACCCACAAACACAGAACTAAATAAAGACTGCTCAAGGTGCAACTGTAAGTAACAGATTTATTATAAAAAATACATACTGTCACTTTAACATGTGTGCACGTGTGAGAGAGAGGACATGAAAGATTGAATGGGTGATGTTATGTGCCAGGGCTGAAGTCTGCAGTGATGTAAGCTGATAAAGCGTGCTGCTGAGTACAGCAGAGAGTACCCAGGAGCAGGATTTGTTTTAAAGCCATTCGAAGCAACGCTGAGCTGAGGAGTTGTCTTTAATGAATTCTTCATGGATTTGTGCTGTTCATCTTTTAAAGGGTTTTGCTTTTAAGCCAGACTCATTTAATACAAGATAACAGTCAGTTCTTTACCACTAGTGAGCTAGATTGATATTATTTTAAACCAGTGACATTTAGATACATTAGGACAATTAGATATTTTACAGAAACTTGCTATGGTTTCTATTAATCAGACAATAATCCCATTATGTATAGCAGGGTTTTAATGGATTCGTGATTAAAGAGTCCTGGTTGTTACTTTGACAGCTTCACACCTGCAGGAATATCAGTTCATATTCCTGTTTGTATAATCGGGAAAGGCGTAATCAAGTTACTCTATATCTGGGAGACACAAGAATAAACGTTACCTGGATTGGTTCCACAAACATCTGCCTCAAAGTCGTTTTCTTTCTATATAATTTCATATCACAAGCAAACAGGTGTGATTAATTGATTCATCGTTGGATGATTAATCAATCAATAAAAAATGTCACGATAGAAACCCTTAATTATAACCAAGACTTTAAAATCCATTTTTTACCTCTTGTTCTGGGGCTGACCCTGGAAAGCCCTCCAACCCAGATTTTTTTTTTTTTTTTTCTGCATTTGTTTTGATCTTGGCATACCCCATGCAAATCTGTTGCAAGGGGCTTTGGTAAACAGACTGCCATTTATACTGGTTACATGCACCCTTTCTTACAAAGTAAGTTTTCTATTGATTTATTGAATTTTTTTTTTTTTTTGTCTGAAACTGGGCGACTTCGTTTGTAAGTTTGTTTATTTTTCAATTTCTGTATATTCCTCTATATTGCCTCTGTGCCTCCATGTTGAGATTTTCCATGCACAGCTGCAGAGGGGACAGAAATTACAACGGCATATCCCTAGTGATCATTTAAAACAATTAGAATAATGACTTCAGAAATCCAGCTTTAGCAATCTTTTCAAAAGCAAAAGTGATCGAAAAAGGACATTAGTTACTTAGTCTGGCAAACAATCTAAGCCGAAATGCCAATAGAGAATTTGTTGTCTAGCTTTAAACATTTAAACATCCACAACAACGTGAGGTATAAAAATGAAATAACAAGCATGCTCCCTGGAGAGTTTGAAATAGCAGTGGGGAGGGGGGAGACTCCTGGTTGTCTAGGAAATGTAGCTCCAGCTCTGTGGAGCTACATGCTCATTTGAGATGCACTTAGGGGACTGTTCTCTTGCATAAGGCAGACCAGGTATTCCACTACCCAAAACATGTGGTTATCCAAAATGACAATCAGAGCTCTGTGTCAGTGATTAGTGAGGAGCAGAAGGGCATTACATAATTACAAAGTCATCACAGATATGCAAATATGGAATAACTGAATCAAAATCCCTATCATTTGTGTAAAGTGGACACACAACCTATTTGCCAGCAGGCAGTCTTACTATGTACACCACGTCAAGCACGTATTTATTTATATTTATATATTTGTGTTTATGATGGCGAAAAGTTGTGTTTTATTGTTTGTTTTTAACTAAAACTTGTGAGAATGTGGCTGGAGCCTTCACAATGTAATTGTTTTATTGATAATTAATTAAGGCTCCAGCCACACCTTAAAAGAACCGCCTCCAGGCTGATCAAGGCCTTTTTGAGCCAGAGACGGGAGTGCTGTGTTGAATTGGAGAATATCAGAGAAGCAACTGCTACCGCTGTACCACGCAGTGTTTGTTTGTTGGTTTATTTTGGCCACCGAGCTCTTTTGTTTGGTGTATTGTAAAGTGTTTTGTTTATTACTTCATTTATTATTAAAAGCTGAGTGCAATCGCGTCTCATTCCCCGTACTTACCTTTCCTGCCTTGCCTTTGTTTACTTTCTGGCCTGCCTGAAGTCACACTTCTTGCCATCTTGCCTCTGGAAGTCATTGGTAATCTTCAGGAGTATTAAGGGATAATTTATTATCATCTACTGTACATTTTCCTAATATATAATTTCCAACCCGTTTAATATCGTATGTGTCTTCAGTATGATTCTCAAGGCTGATTGTGGGGAAGCATTTCAGTGTTGCACAGGCTTCAGTGCACAGTGTAGCACTAATATTCTTCCCCATAACCAGCCTTTAGTATTTCTGAAGCATTTTTCTTTTTTTGCTTTCCGGTCAGCTTCAAGAAATGAAGGAACTCAGGACTGGTACTCAAATGCAAGTGAATGTACTTATTTTAAAGAAAATAATATATCTATAAAAACCCATGTGTAACGTTATATCAGGAGGAGGCTTGTGTTCGTAGAAGAACTCAAGCTCTCCAGAAACAGCACACTGCTATAGGGATGTGCAGACAGGTGGGATTGTCAGTGTTCAGTCTCCTGTCTGTAGGGGTTGTCAGTGTTCAGTCTCCTGTCTGCAGTGATTGTCAGTGTTCAGTCTCCTGTCTGTAGGGGTTGTCAGTGTTCAGTCTCCTGTCTGCAGTGATTGTCAGTGTTCAGTCTCCTGTCTGCTGTATTGTCAGTGTTCAGTCTCCTGTCTGTAGGGATTGTCAGTGTTCAGTCTCCTGTCTGTAGGGATTGTCAGTGTTCAGTCTCCTGTCTGCTGGGATTGTCAGTGTTCAGCTGCAATGCATTCTGTGCAGCTGTATGCTGTCCCGTCATCACGTGTGAAATTCATTGACTAGACTTGTGACTTTAACATGTGACACCGTTAAGGAGTCAACAAGTGACGGTTGAAAGACATCCAAATTAGTAATCTATAGCCTGCATTATTGAAACCAGGATATGACCCCACTTCTTATATATTCCAAGTGGCTCTTGTTATTCCTGAGAGTAATGAGACAGTGGGTAGGAGACTCTTCTTTACACAGAGTGATGAGACAGTGGGTAGGAGACTATTCTTTACACAGAGTGATGAGACAGTGGGTTGGAGACTATTCTTTACACAGAGAGTGAAGAGGCAGCGGGTAGGAGACTCTTCTCTACACAGAGAGTGATGAGACAGTGGGTAGGAGACTCTTCTTTACACAGAGAGTGATGAGACAGTGGGTAGGAGACTATTCTTTACACAGAGTGATGAGACGGTGGGTAGGAGACTCTTCTTTACACAGAGAGTGATGAGGCAGCGGGTAGGAGACTCTTCTCTACACAGAGAGTGATGAGATAGTGGGTAGGAGACTCTTCTCTACACAGAGAGTGATGAGGCAGTGGGTAGGAGACTCTTCTCTACACAGAGAGTGATGAGGCAGTGGGTAGGAGACTCTTCTCTACACAGAGAGTGATGAGGCGGCGGGTAGGAGACTCTTCTCTACACAGAGAGTGATGAGGCAGCGGGTAGGAGACTCTTCTCTACACAGAGAGTGATGAGATAGTAGGTTGGAGACTATTCTTTACACAGAGAGTGATGAGGCAGTGGATAGGAGACTCTTCTCTACACAGAGAGTGATGAGACGACGGGTAGGAGACTCTTCTCTACACAGAGAGTATGAGGCAGCGGGTAGGAGACTCTTCTCTACACAGAGAGTGATGAGGCAGCGGGTAGGAGACTCTTCTCTACACAGAGAGTGATGAGATAGTGGGTTGGAGACTATTCTTTACACAGAGAGTGATGAGACAGTGGGTTGGAGACTTTTCTTTACACAAAGAGTGATGAGACAGTGGGTAGGAGACTCTTCTTTACACAGAGAGTGATGAGACAGTGGGTAGGAGACTCTTCTTTACACAGAGTGATGAGACAGTGGGTTGGAGACTCTTCTTTACACAGAGAGTGATGAGACAGTGGGTAGGAGACTCTTCTTTACACAGAGAGTGATGAGACAGTGGGTAGGAGACTTTTCTTTACACAGAGTGATGAGACGGCGGGTTGGAGACTCTTCTTTACACAGAGAGTGATGAGACAGTGGGTTGGAGACTTTTCTTTACACAGAGTGATGAGACAGTGGATAGGAGACTCTTCTTTACACAGAGTGATGAGACAGTGGGTAGGAGACTCTTCTTTACACAGAGAGTGATGAGACAGTGGGTAGGAGACTCTTCTTTACACAGAGAGTGATGAGACAGTGGGTAGGAGACTCTTCTTTACACAGAGAGTGATGAGACAGTGGGTTGGAGACTCTTCTCTACACAGAGAGTGATGAGGCAGCGGGTAGGAGACTCTTCTCTACACAGAGAGTGATGAGATAGTGGGTTGGAGACTATTCTTTACACAGAGAGTGATGAGGCAGCGGGTAGGAGACTCTTCTCTACACAGAGAGTATGAGAGAGTGGGTAGGAGACTCTTCTCTACACAGAGTGATGAGGCGGCGGGTAGGAGACTCTTCTTTACACAGAGAGTGATGAGACAGTGGGTTGGAGACTCTTCTCTACACAGAGAGTGTTGAGGCAGCGGGTAGGAGACTCTTCTCTACACAGAGAGTGATGAGATAGTGGGTTGGAGACTATTCTTTACACAGAGAGTGATGAGGCAGTGGGTAGGAGACTTTTCTTTACACAGAGAGTGATGAGACAGTGGATAGGAGACTCTTCCTTACACAGAGTGATGAGACAGTGGGTTGGAGACTCTTCTTTACACAGAGAGTGATGAGGTAGTGGGTAGGAGACTATTCTTTACACAGAGAGTGATGAGACAGTGGGTAGGAGACTCTTCTCTACACAGAGAGTGATGAGACAGTGGGTAGGAGACTCTTCTTTACACAGAGTGATGAGACAGTGGGTTGGAGACTTTTCTTTACACAGAGTGATGAGACAGTGGGTTGGAGACTATTCTTTACACAGAGAGTGATGAGGCAGCGGGTAGGAGACTCTTCTCTACACAGAGAGTGATGAGACAGTGGGTAGGAGACTCTTCTTTACACAGAGAGTGATGAGGCAGTGGGTAGGAGACTCTTCTCTACACAGAGAGTGATGAGGCAGTGGGTAGGAGACTCTTCTCTACACAGAGAGTGATGAGACAGTGGGTAGGAGACTCTTCTCTACAGCAGGTAGGAGACTCTTCTCTACACAGAGAGTGAGAGACAGTGGGTTGGAGACTCTTCTTTACACAGAGAGTGATGAGGCAGCGGGTAGGAGACTCTTCTCTACACAGAGAGTGATGAGACAGTGGGTAGGAGACTCTTCTTTACACAGAGAGTGATGAGGCAGCAGGAAGGAGACTCTTCTCTACACAGAGAGTGATGAGACAGTGGGTAGGAGACTCTTCTTTACACAGAGAGTGATGAGACAGTGGGTAGGAGACTCTTCTCTACACAGAGAGTGATGAGACAGTGGGTAGGAGACTCTTCTCTACACAGAGAGTGATGAGACAGCGGGTAGGAGACTCTTCTCTACACAGAGAGTGATGAGGCGGTGGGTAGGAGACTCTTCTCTACACAGAGAGTGATGAGGCGGTGGGTAGGAGACTCTTCTCTACACAGAGAGTGATGAGGCAGCGGGTAGGAGACTCTTCTTTACACAGAGTGATGAGACAGTGGGTAGGAGACTCTTCTTTACACAGAGAGTGATGAGACAGTGGGTGGGTTGGAGACTTTTCTTTACACAGAGAGTGATGAGACAGTGGATAGGAGACTTTTCCTTACACAGAGTGATGAGACAGTGGGTTGGAGACTCTTCTTTACACAGAGAGTGATGAGACAGTGGGTAGGAGACTCTTCTTTACACAGAGTGATGAGACAGTGGGTTGGAGACTTTTCTTTACACAGAGTGATGAGACGGCGGGTTGGAGACTCTTCTTTACACAAAGAGTGATGAGACAGTGGGTTGGAGACTTTTCTTTACACAGAGAGTGATGAGACAGTGGATAGGAGACTCTTCCTTACACAGAGTGATGAGACAGTGGGTTGGAGACTCTTCTTTACACAGAGAGTGATGAAACAGTGGGTAGGAGACTCTTCTTTACACAGAGTGATGAGGCGGTGGGTTGGAGACTCTTCTTTACACAGAGAGTGATGAGACAGTGGGTTGGAGACTCTTCTCTACACAGAGAGTGATGAGGCAGCGGGTATGAGACTCTTCTCTACACAGAGAGTGTTGAGATATTGGGTTAGAGACTATTCTTTACACAGAGAGTGATGAGGCAGTGGGTAGGAGACTTTACACAGAGAGTGATGAGACAGTGGATAGGAGACTCTTCTTTACACAGAGTGATGAGACAGTGGGTAGGAGACTCTTCTTTACACAGAGAGTGATGAGACAGTGGGTAGGAGACTCTTCTCTACACAGAGTGATGAGGCGGCGGGTAGGAGACTCTTCTCTACACAGAGAGTGATGAGACAGTGGGTAGGAGACTCTTCTCTACACAGAGAGTGATGAGGCAGCGGGTAGGAGACTCTTCTCTACACAGAGAGTGATGAGATAGTGGGTTGGAGACTATTCTTTACACAGAGAGTGATGAGGCAGTGGGTAGGAGACTTTTCTTTACACAGAGAGTGATGAGACAGTGGATAGGAGACTCTTCCTTACACAGAGTGATGAGACAGTGGGTTGGAGACTCTTCTTTACACAGAGAGTGATGAGACAGTGGGTAGGAGACTCTTCTTTACACAGAGTGATGAGACAGTGGGTTGGAAACTTTTCTTTACACAGAGTGATGAGACGGCGGGTAGGAGACTATTCTTTACACAGAGAGTGAGGAGGCAGCGGGTAGGAGACTCTTCTTTACACAGAGAGTGATGAGGCAGTGGGTTGGAGACTATTCTTTACACAGAGAGTGATGAGGCAGTGGGTAGGAGACTCTTCTCTACACAGAGAGTGATGAGGTAGTGGGTTGGAGACTCTTCTCTACACAGAGAGTGATGAGGCGGTGGGTAGGAGACTCTTCTCTACACAGAGAGTGATGAGGCAGCGGGTAGGAGACTCTTCTCTACACAGAGAGCGATGAGGTAGTGGGTTGGAGACTCTTCTCTACACAGAGAGTGATGAGGCGGTGGGTAGGAGACTCTTCTCTACACAGAGAGTGATGAGGCAGACTCTTCTCTACACAGAGAGTGATGAGACAGTGGGTTGGAGACTATTCTTTACACAGAGAGTGATGAGGCAGCGGGTAGGAGACTCTTCTCTACACAGAGAGCGATGAGGTAGTGGGTTGGAGACTCTTCTTTACACAGAGAGTGATGAGGCAGCGGGTAGGAGACTCTTCTCTACACAGAGAGTGATGAGGCAGTGGGTAGGAGACTCTTCTTTACACAGAGAGTGATGAGGCAGCGGGTAGGAGACTCTTCTCTACACAGAGAGTGATGAGGCAGTGGGTTGGAGACTCTTCTCTACACAGAGAGTGATGAGGCGGTGGGTAGGAGACTCTTCTCTACACAGAGAGTGATGAGACAGTGGGTAGGAGACTCTTCTTTACACAGAGAGTGATGAGACAGTGGGTAGGAGACTCTTCTCTACACAGAGAGTGATGAGACAGTGGGTAGGAGACTCTTCTTTACACAGAGAGTGATGAGGCAGTGGGTAGGAGACTCTTCTCTACACAGAGAGTGATGAGGCGGTGGGTAGGAGACTCTTCTCTACACAGAGAGTGATGAGGCGGTGGGTAGGAGACTCTTCTCTACACAGAGAGTGATGAGGCAGTGGGTAGGAGACTCTTCTCTACACAGAGAGTGATGAGGCAGTGGGTAGGAGACTCTTCTCTACACAGAGAGTGATGAGGCAGTGGGTAGGAGACTCTTCTCTACACAGAGAGTGATGAGGCAGGTGGGTAGGAGACTCTTCTTTACACAGAGAGTGATGAGGCAGTGGGTTGGAGACTCTTCTCTACACAGAGAGTGATGAGGCAGTGGGTAGGAGACTCTTCTCTACACAGAGAGTGATGAGGCAGTGGGTAGGAGACTCTTCTCTACACAGAGAGTGATGAGGCGGTGGGTAGGAGACTCTTCTCTACACAGAGAGTGATGAGGCAGTGGGTAGGAGACTCTTCTCTACACAGAGAGTGATGAGGCAGTGGGTAGGAGACTCTTCTCTACACAGAGAGTGATGAGGCAGTGGGTAGGAGACTCTTCTCTACACAGAGAGTGATGAGACAGTGGGTTGGAGACTCTTCTTTACACAGAGAGTGATGAGACAGTGGGTTGGAGACTCTTCTTTACACAGAGAGTGATGAGGCAGCGGGTAGGAGACTCTTCTCTACACAGAGAGTGATGAGGCAGTGGGTAGGAGACTCTTCTCTACACAGAGAGTGATGAGGCAGCGGGTAGGAGACTCTTCTCTACACAGAGAGTGACGAGGCGGCGGGTAGGAGACTCTTCTCTACACAGAGAGTGACGAGACGGCGGGTAGGAGACTCTTCTCTACACAGAGAGTGATGAGACAGTGGGTAGGAGACTCTTCTCTACACAGAGAGTGATGAGGCGGTGGGTAGGAGACTCTTCTCTACACAGAGAGTGATTAGACAGTGGGTAGGAGACTCTTCTGTACACAGAGAGTGATGAGACAGTGGGTTGGAGACTATTCTTTACACAGAGAGTGATGAGGCAGCGGGTAGGAGACTCTTCTCTACACAGAGAGTGATGAGGTAGTGGGTAGGAGACTCTTCTTTACACAGAGAGTGATGAGGCAGTGGGTAGGAGACTCTTCTCTACACAGAGAGTGATGAGGCAGTGGGTCGGAGACTCTTCTCTACACAGAGAGTGATGAGGCAGCGGGTAGGAGACTCTTATCTACACAGAGAGCGATGAGGTAGTGGGTTGGAGACTCTTCTCTACACAGAGAGTGATGAGGAGGTGGGTAGGAGACTCTTCTCTACACAGAGAGTGACGAGGCAGTGGGTAGGAGACTCTTCTCTACACAGAGAGTGACGAGACGGCGGGTAGGAGACTCTTCTCTACACAGAGAGTGACGAGACGGCGGGTAGGAGACTCTTCTCTACACAGAGAGTGACGAGGCGGCGGGTAGGAGACTCTTCTCTACACAGAGAGTGACGAGGCGGCGGGTAGGAGACTCTTCTCTACACAGAGAGTGAAGAGGCGGCGGGTAGGAGACTCTTCTTTACACAGAGAGTGATGAGGCAGTGGGTTGGAGACTCTTCTCTACACAGAGAGCGATGAGGCGGTTGGTAGGAGACTCTTCTCTACACAGAGAGTGACGAGGCAGTGGGTTGGAGACTCTTCTTTACACAGAGAGTGATGAGACAGTGGGTAGGAGACTCTTCTCTACACAGAGAGTGAAGAGGCAACGGGTAGCAGACTCTTCTCTACACAGAGAGTGAAGAGGCAGCGGGTAGGAGACTCTTCTCTACACAGAGAGTGATGAGACAGTGGGTAGGAGACTCTTCTTTACACAGAGAGTGATGAGGCAGTGGATAGGAGACTCTTCTCTACACAGAGAGTGATGAGGCAGTGGGTAGGAGACTCTTCTCTACACAGAGAGTGATGAGGCAACGGGTAGGAGACTCTTCTCTACACAGAGAGTGAAGAGGCAGCAGGTAGGAGACTCTTCTCTACACAGAGAGTGATGAGGCAGTGGGTAGGAGACTCTTCTCTACACAGAGAGTGATGAGGCAGTGGGTAGGAGACTCTTCTCTACACAGAGAGTGATGAGGCAGTGGTTAGGAGAAAGGACAGAGTGATGAGGGTGTGAAATGGTTAGCCGTGTATCATTGAGATCTTGACAGTTCTGAAGGCAATTGGTTACTACTTTAGGGACCGATTTGCATTGATTGGTTGAACAGCTTCCTCTCGTCCATCATTTTTCTTACGCTCTATGTTCTTTGTTTTTAGCAGAAAACCTTCCCTGAAAATGAGTTAGGCAGCAGGCAGAACGCTCATCGGCTTTCCGTGGATACCTGGAGCGAGACATTCCAGAGAGAGCGAGCTCTGAGTGCAGCCAGCGTTCTCACCAACGCCATGGAAGGTGAGAGCTCATACTGCTGTCGTGTAATGTATGGTCTTCAAGTCTGATAATGGGGAGTGGAAGTGATAACACGCCATTTGGCCCATCAAGGCTAGTGCCTTGTTAGCATATCATTATCCCCTACTGGGGCGAACTCATTTAAAACCACACAATCCAGTCTTGTTTTAAATGTTTTCGACCCTACTATGTCATCTGCTGGGCTGTTCCATGCATTTATAACTCTCTGTGTAAAAAAGTGCTTCCTACCTTCTGTTGACGGGGACAGCTTTTGTGTCAAGCATGAACACCATATTAAAGTATATGGAATATGTGCATGTTGTCTATATTGCACATCTGCCAATGCACAGAAACCACAGTACTAATGGTAATAACGATAACTCCTCTCCCACTCCTCGGATTGCATCTCAGAAAGCTGCCCTGCTTAGTGTCAGAACGGGACTGCCACACATGAGCTGACAAAGAGGAGCCCCAAGCATTCTTCTCAAGCTTTATAAACACAAGAATGAAACCTTTAATTCAACTGGTAGACTAAGGATTTCCACTCAGCTCAGATTGAAATACAGTGGAAATCCATGGTAAATGAATTGTGATGAATGCATTAATAAAATTAGAAACTATTAATGTAAATCAAATCAGCATTTACTGAAGATGTATTCAATACAATATATTACAAAGACAGAAGAATGTTTTCAAATTATTTTACTTTGACAGTGTTACGCCTAGCAAAATCTTTAAATAATAATAATAATAATAATAATAATAATAATAATAATAATAATAATAATAAATAAATAAATTAATTAATTAATTTATTAATTAATGAATACATACATAAATAAATAAATATGTACAAATGAAAGTACTGCAAAGCTACAAGATCACGAGACAGTTTATGATGGGAATAAGCTATTCAGCCCATCAGAGCTCACAGTTTCTTATAAGCTGAATTGTGTAGTCTAGCAGCTAGAAATGTTATTGCTAATTTGTTCCACTCATTACTGTTAAATAATGGTAGCTAAGTGTGTCAAAGTGGTTTGCAGCGTGCAGGTGTAGAGGTGATGCAGTGCTCCAGGTAATAACAAGCAACAAAGTTACTCGTGAAATGATGGTTTTATTTGTAATCCAACATCACTTGACAACAATAAATAACAATGAGAACTGGCAATGTGTATGGCTCAGTAAAATCCAAAGTCCTCAAACAATAGACACTATTAAATGGTATTAACACACACAATATACACAAACACGGTCGCGAGTCGATGTTTATTAACCCCTTTGGCCCTGAATTATTTTTTTCAAGCTGAAGGAGGCACTCCTTTACTGAGTATACATGAGTATCTTTTCATATATTTATACACTACCTCAGACTGGCACCTACGTTACCATACGGATATGACAAGTCCCGACAGGACTGAAAGGGTTAAACAGCAGAATTGAGTCACTGGGCAGACAGATGTTTCTGTTGTGTGTCTGGTACAATACTCTATTGTACTAAACACAAATTAAAACTTGTTTAGCTGACATTTTTTATTATGTGACAATAAAACATTCTCGTATCAGCCCTGTCTAAAATTTCAGAGGTCAGTGTTGGAAGGAAACGATAGCTTATGATGTCTGTGTTTAGTCAGGAGGTTTAGTCTTTGGCTGTTTTGCCAAAATCAATAAAGACTGACAGAGGCTCTCTCTCTCTCTCTCTCTCTCTCTCTCTCTCTCTCTCTCTCTCTCTCTCTCTCTCTCTCTCTCTCTCTCTCTCTCTCTCTCTCTATATATATATATATATATATATATATATATATATATATATATATACAAGGAGAACAATACAGACAGTATCTCAGCACTGGGTCACACCGTGAGTTCTCATTCTTGGCATTCAAGAGTCATAAAATTCATGTTGCTCTAAACACTCACCACAGATAATAAAAATGAAAAAAAAAGCTTTACAAAATGATTCTGCTTTTGTGCATCTGTGTCCTGTAGAATAGTCTTCCGTTAGTGTAGATCAGCTCTTATTTATATTCCTTGCATTGGTTTCTAGACAAAAAGCCAATCCTGATTCTGTCACAGAAGACTCTGAAAGGACCGGGCTGTGATTGCTGTTTAGTTGCTCCACAGAGTCCCCATCCACTGCTGTCCAAGAACACCCTGCGAGGGTATCTTTATAGTTCAGCTACATGCACATCATTGTACTTTACACTTCAACTGGATTAACCCCAGACACGCGCAACACAAATTACTCAAAGCTATTTTAAAGCATCACAAGAAATATGAATAGTGACAGCTTCTGGAAAGGACAGATTCCTTTTTATTGAAAGTAATTTAAATGTAGTTAATAATTCAATTTGTTTAACACAGCATGTTATTGAATTGGTTAGCTTTAGTCATTTATATTTACCAATCCAGGAGATTTTATCATTAATAGAAGATTTCATTATTGGTAATGTTTGGTCATTTCAGTAAAAAAATGAATGAAAGTCACATCAAGCTTTCGAAGGCCTGTGTGAAACAGGCCATAGAGCACTGCTAGTCAGCCAGCTGAGCATTGAGTGGGCTGAGGGACCACAACACAGTCACAGAAGAGACTTTTCAAAACAAGACTGAAAGCATGCCTGTATGTACCGCTCAGTAAACTACAGTGGAAGCATTGTAAAGCACAGGCGTGATACGACAATCACAGATACGTATGGTAAAGCAAGGTATACACTTGAGAAAGTGTGGTAAGTACAGAGTGAAATTATAGTAAAGGCACGGTTAAGAGCAAAGATACTGTGCAAAAAAAGAATGTTAATATGGTCCATGCATGTGTATGTATGTGAGTAAACACAGTCTTAGATGTCACTGCACAACAATACATGGTAACAATTTATATGAAGTGTCTCTAATTACTGTGTACTTACATTGTAGTTGCTTATTAAATACATGTGAACTTACACATCATTACAATGTTATTATGTATAGTTACAATGTACTCAATGTGTACGTTTTGTTGCACAACATGATCCTAACCCTATGCCTATCCCAAATCCTAACCCTACCACTGTCCCTACCCCAATCCCCAGCCCTATCCCTATCCCTAAGCCTAACCTATTCCAAGTCATAACCCTATCCCTATCTCTAAGCCTAACCCTAACCCTCTCCCTAACCCTAACCCTAACCCTAACAATAACCCTAATCCTATCCCTATCCCTATTCCTTATCCTAACCCTGACCCTATCCCTAACCCTAACACTAACCCTATCCCTATCCTTAACCCTATCCCTATCCCTAACCCTAACACTAACCCTATCCCTATCCTTAACCCTATCCCTATCCCTAACCCTAACCCTAACCCTATCCCCTTTCTCATACAAATGTGTACTTACATACTAACCCTAACCCTAACCCTAATGCAAAAAATTGTGTACACATACATCATGCAAAAAGATGTACACATAGTAACGATGCATAATAACATTGTAATTATATGTGAGTACACTTGTATATACAAAGTAACTACTATGTAAATACACAGTAATTAGAGACACTTAATGTAAAGGGTTACCGAATAAATACAGAGGTGTGTGTGTGTGTGTGTGTGTGTGTGTGTGTGCACCATGATACAGTTCAAATCCTGATTACATATACTGTACAGTATCTGCATATGAGGAATTCTGTGCAGTTGTGTGACCCACATCGGAGAGCTACAGTACTAGCTTGTAAAGACGCAGCCTCCCATTCCACGTTGATTCAATATTGTTTGGGGTGATTTATTTGTAGAGCTGGAAGAGTCTCATCAGAAGTGCCACCCCTGCTGGTATCGCTTTGCACAGAGGTATCTGATCTGGGACTGCTGTCCGCTGTGGCTGAGGGTGAAAGAAATGGTGAATATGGTGGTGATGGACCCCTTTCTGGACCTGGCTATTACCATCTGCATTGTCCTCAACACCCTCTTCATGGCTCTGGAGCACTACCCAATGACAGATGACTTTAGCAAAATGCTGTTTGTGGGTAACCTGGTAAGCTGAATGTTCATTGGCTGCTGCAGCGGTGTCACATGGCCAATAAGCTCATGCTTAGCTAACTTTTTAAATAATATGTGGCAAGGCTGTATTGTAGAGAATATAAAAAGTCTATTGTCTTCATGTGTATGTGGAG
Source organism: Polyodon spathula (assembly GCF_017654505.1). Classification (NCBI taxonomy): domain Eukaryota; kingdom Metazoa; phylum Chordata; class Actinopteri; order Acipenseriformes; family Polyodontidae; genus Polyodon; species Polyodon spathula. The sequence goes on from NC_054537.1 coordinate 1,455,456, forward strand.
GTTTCCATTCCCTGAAGGAGCTCAAATAGATTATGAAAGTCTGTAGGCTAAATTCTCAAATATATTTTTTCAGAAAGTAAAAATACACCAAACCACCATTTAGTGTTGGATGGCTAGTGTCAAGTTGGAGTAAATAGTGTTTCAAATCCTGTCCTTAATTCGTGAAGTGTTATAGAATCAGCCTGTAGCGTTTTCAGCCTCACCCTCAGTTACCTCAATCCTGAGGTGTCTATACTTCAGTGATGTAAACATATTTCAGGGTGTAATGATCCCTTGTATACAGTCTAGCTCTGTACCTTTGAGGGTGGGACTATTTGGAGACTGATGCCTAATCCCTTCTCCCAGTGGAGGAGATGCATTGTGGGAGTGTGATTACAGTGCATCGAGCTGGGCGCTCTGTAAGTGAAGCACGTGGCAATTAACAGCGTGCAGTGAAATCAGAAACGTATCAAAGGAAAATGTAATGTGAGCTGGTACTAAAGACTAGACACTGGAGGAACGGAATGTGTGATGACAAATAAACCCAGGCCTCTTCAGAAAACAACATGTCTGAACTTATTCAGTGAGATTATTATTTTCCACAGCGTTACTCCGACAGAAACCTTACCATGTTGGCTCCGTTTCTTGCAGTTTCTGAGTCCCAACAGTCAAATGTGTTGGGTGTTATTCCCCAGCTGGTTTTATTCCCCAGAATGCATGATTAAAACAATCAAAACAACTGGCGTTATGTATCGCAGCAGGGGATATAAAAAGGGAGCATGTTTGTTGTAAAGTCTGCTGGGTGCTCTGTAACTTGAGAAAGAGCCGCAGTCAGTAATGAAAGTGACATGGTCAGGCTGCTTTGGGAGCTCTGCACGGGATTAGATGCACAGTAACACAGCACTTCTTTGTTAATCCGTTAATTGATCATTTATAAATCACATTAAAAAATGTTCTTACATCAAGGACTTCAACTCCAGCTGTATTAGTAGTGTAAGCCTGATTGAAGCAAACTGTATTTGTTTTATTAGATTAAATGGTGGTGGTGGTGTTGTCAGATGATCGATGAAGACCTTTGTTCAGTAAAGCCATGCCTGAGTGGCTCTGTAAAGGATAAGAGGATAAACAGGATCCCCACTGGGTATTTAAAATGTACATTAATACAGATGTTCTGCTGCCGTCACCCAGGCGGAGGGGATTCGTGTTTTGCAGTAAACCATTTAAGAGTGTCTTTATAGTCTTGGGTGAGCAGGTATGAACTTTTTATATTATCAGACATCTTCTGCTCCATGAAGAAATCCCTCAAGGAGTGCAAATTAACGATGTTTAGAGACAGCAGTAAATAGACTCATGGTAAATTTGAAAGGCATTGCACTTTATAAGGACTTTGTATTGATCTGCACTGAATCACCATTAGGCTGATGTAGTATCAACTGTCTAAAATATAACTGTATTATCAACCGTCTAAAGTATTTTAACCCATGTGGTGCACAGCACCTATGAGCACTCATATAATAAAAGTAAGGGAAGAAACTAAAAAAAAAAAAAAAAAAACAATTGTCTAACAGAGAAACGTTTCCAGATACAGGCACTGCAAGTGTCTTTTTCAATTTCATTTAGGCATCTTTGCTTGTAAGGCTCCTCAAAAACAATGTCAGTGCTTTGCACAGTATCAATGCATTGCACAGTGTCAGTGCTCTGCACAGTATCAATGCATTGCACAGTGTCAGTGCTTTGCACAGTATCAATGCATTGCACAGTGTCAGTGCTTTGCACAGTATCAATGCATTGCACAGTGTCAGTGCTTTGCACAATGTCAGTGCTTTGAACAGTGTCAGTGCTTTGCACAGTATCAATACATTGCAAAGTGTCAGTGCTTTGCACAGTATCAATGCATTGCACAGTGTCAGTGCTTTGCACAGTATCAATGCATTGCACAGTGTCAGTGCTTTGCACAGTATCAATGCATTGCACAGTGTCAGTACTTTGCACAGTGTCAGTGCTTTGCACAACATCAGTGCTCTGCACAGTGTCAGTGCTCTGCACAATGTCAGTGCTTTGAACAGTGTCAGTGCTTTGCACAGTATCAATGCATTGCACAGTGTCAGTGCTTTGCACAATGTCAGTGCTTTGAACAGTGTCAGTGCTTTGCACAGTGTCAGTACTTTGCACAGTATCAATGCATTGTACAGTGTCGGTGCTTTACATAATGTCAGTGCTTTGCACAGTGTCAGTGCTTTGCACAGAGTCAGTGCTTTGAACAGTGTCAGTGCTTTGTGCAATGTCAGTGCTTTGAACAGTGTCAGTGCTTTGCACAGTGTCAGTGCTTTGCACTATGTCAGTCTTTTAGCTAGGAGTTGTAATGACAGTGAGTGGACAACCAGAGCTCTGAAAGGAATCCGATCCTTATGACATCAGATAACCCTCCTCTGCACATGACCAAACATACCATTTAACCCACTTATCAGCACGGCTATGGAAACCAAACCACTGTACATCAAACACAAGAATACATGCTAAATAAAACAAATGCAATTGTTCAGTTGGCATGTTAACATGTTCATGCTTTTAAAAATGTTTGCAGTTTTGCACTAAAAGGCTAAAATGGCTTGAATTTTAATATATCATGACCTTATAAACCTTGTTGGGTTGGAGGGGTCTTCGGCAGAGTCACTCTTAAATAAGTGTTTGTGAACAAGACACCCTGAGGCAGACATAATTTCCTGTCCCCCCCACACAGTGTCTATGAACAGCATACCTTGAGACAGACATCACTTCCTGTCCCACCCACACAGTGTCTGTGAACAGCATACCTCAAGGCAGACATCACTTCCTGTCCCCCCCACACAGTGTCTGTGAACAGCATACCTCGAGACAGACATCACTTCCTGTCCCCCCCACACAGTGTCTGTGAACAGCATACCTCGAGACAGACATCACTTCCTGTTCCCTCCACACAGGTGTTCACTGGGATCTTCACTGCGGAGATGCTGTTTAAAATCGTTGCCATGGATCCCTACGAATACTTCCAGCAGGGCTGGAACATCTTTGACAGCATCATCGTCTGCCTCAGTCTGATGGAGCTGGGTCTCTCCAATGTGGAGGGGCTGTCTGTGCTGCGCTCTTTCAGACTGGTAATTCTGTTTCTGATTAACCCTTTCACTCCTCAGGTAAACCATGGTAAACTGTGGTAAACTGTTGTAAAGTAGATCCCTTGGCATGGCTAGCATAGGAAAACTGCAAAACACTTTTTAAAATTTTTTTTTTTTTATTCCAATTGTATAATTATTTTTGTTTTAGTCACTTTTAATTGTTCTATTTATACAATATATTTTTTAATTTTGCAGTTAAAACCACATTTGTATCTTTTTAAATTTGTATTCAATTTTAATTTGGCTGTTTTCAATGTAATCATTTATTCTGTGTGTGTGTGTGTGTGTGTGTGTGTGAAGCACTTGGGATCCTCTCGATGAAGGGAGCTGTAGAAATGTGTATTGTATTGTAAAATTATAGTGCAAATGTACTGTGGTAAGGGACAAAAAACTCCATTAAACTAACAAAGCATTATGAAAACATAAAGCTTACTACATGACTCATAGCTTTACTTTAGCAGTCACACGAAACGAAAACTACACAGTCCTATAAAGAGCAAACTGTCTACTTTTTTAAAGAGAATATCTGACAAAAATAACAAGCCTGTGTTGCGTTGTTTAGTTTCCAAATACAGCACAGCATGTACTCGCCCTTCAAATGAGACACACACACAAACAATATCCTATTGGAGGAGACCAATTACAGCATAGCATCTACGCTCTTCAAATGAGTCACACACACAAACAAGATCCTATTGGAAGAGACCAAATACAGCACAGCATGTACTCGCCCTTCAAATGAGACACACATACCAACAAGATCCTACTGGAAGAGACCAAATACAGCACAGCATGTACTCGCCCTTCAAATGAGACACACACACAAACAAGGTCCTATTGGAGGAGACCAATTACAGCATAGCATCTACGCTCTTCAAATGAGTCACACACACAAACAAGATCCTATTGGAAGAGACCAAATGCAGCACAGCATGTACTCGTCCTTCAAATGAGTCACACACACAAACAAGATCCTATTGAAAGAGACCAAATACAGCACAGCATGTACTCGTCCTTCGAATGAGACAGGCACACAAACAAGATCCTATTGGAAGAGACCAATTACAGCATAGCATGTACTCGTCCTTCGAATGAGACAAGCACACAAACAAGGTCCTATTGGAAGAGACCAATTACAACATAGCATCTACACCCTTCAAATGAGACACACACACAAACAAGATCCTATTGGAAGAGACCAAATATAGCACAGCATGTACTCGTCCTTCGAATGAGACAGGCACACAAACAAGGTCCTATTGGAAGAGACCAATTACAACGTAGCATCTACACCCTTCAAATGAGACACACACACAAACAAGATCCTATTGGAAGAGACCAAATACAGCACAGCATGTACTCGTCCTTCGAATGAGACAGGCACACAAACAAGATCCTATTGGAAGAAACCAATTACAGCATAGCATCTACGCCCTTCAAATGAGTCACACACACAAACAAGGTCCTATTGGAAGAAACCAATTACAGCATAGCATCTACGCCCTTCAAATGAGACACACACACAAACAAGGTCCTATTGGAAGAGACCAAATACAGCACAGCATGTTCTCGTCCTTCGAATGAGACACACACACAAACAAGGTCCTATTGGAAGAGACCAATTACAGCATAGCATCTACGCCCTGAATGAGACACACACACAAACAAGATCCTATTGGAAGAGACCAAATACAGCATAGCATCTACACCCTTCAAATGAGTCACACACACACACAAGATCCTATTGGAAGAGACCAAATGCAGCACAGCATGTACTCGTCCTTCAAATGAGTCACACACACAAACAAGATCCTATTGGAAGAGACCAAATACAGCACAGCATGTACTCGTCCTTCGAATGAGACACACACACAAACAAGATCCTATTGGAAGAGACCAAATACAACACAGCATGTACTCGTCCTTCGAATGAGACACACACACAAACAAGGTCCTATTGGAAGTGACTCTGCAGCAGCAGTTGTAAGGCATAGTTCACCTCTAGTCCCTGTAAGTTGCTCTGGTTAAAAGCATTTGCTAAATGACTAATTAATAAATGATTTGCCAGAGTTTGATTCCTGTAATGCTTGTGGAAGCTTGATACAGTGGCTTGCGAAAGTATTGACCCCCCTTGGCATTTTTTCTATTTTTATGCCTTACTACCTGGAATTAAAATGGATTTTTATTTGGATTTCATGTAATGGACATACACAAAATAGTCCAAATTGGTGAAGTTTTCTAAAAAATAAATAACAGAAAAGTGGTGCGTGCATATGTATTCACCCCCTTTGCTATTAAGCCTCTAAATAAGAGCTGGTGCAACCAATTACCGAAGTCACATAATTAGTTAAATAAAGTCCACCTGTGTACAATCTAAGTGTCACATGATCTGTCACATGATCTCAGTATATATACACCTGTTCTGAAAGGCCCCAGAGTCTGCAACACCACTAAGCAAGGGGCACCACCAAACAAGCAGCACCATGAAGACCAAGGAGCTCTCCAAACAGGTCAGGGACAAAGTTGTGGAGAAGTACAGATCAGGGTTGGGTTATAAAAAAATATCCGAAACTTTGAGCATCCCACGGAGCACCATTAAAGCCATTATTAAAAAATGGAAAGAATATGGCACCACAACAAACCTGGCAAGAGAGGGACGCCCACCAAAACTCACGGACCAGGCAAGGAGGGCATTAATCAGAGAGGCAACAAAGAGACCAAAGATAACCCTAAAGGAGCTGCAAAGCTCCACAGTGGAGATTGGAGTATCTTTAAGTCGTACACTCCACAGAGCTGGGCTTTACGGAAGTGGCCAGAAAAAAGCCATTACTTAAAGAAAAAAATAAGCAAACAAGTTTGGTGTTTGCCAAAAGGCATGTGGGAGACTCCCCAAACATATGGAAGAAGGTACTCTGGTCAGATGAGACTAAAACTGAGCTTTATGGCCATCAAGAAAAACACTATGTCTGGCGCAAACCCAACACCTCTCATCACCCCGAGAACACCATCCCCACAGTGAAGCATGGTGGTGGCAGCATCATGCTTTGGGGATGTTTTTCATCGGCAGGTACTAGGAAACTGGTCAGAATTGAAAGAATGATGGGTGGTGCTAAATACAGGGAAACCTGTTTCAGTCTTCCAGAGATTTGAGACTGGGACAAAGGTTCACCTTCCAGCAGGACAATGACCCTAAGCATACTGCTAAAGCAACACTTGAGTGGTTTAAGGGGAAACATTTAAATGTCTTGGAATGGCCTAGTCAAAGCCCAGACCTCAATCCAATTGAGAATCTGTGGTATGACTTAAAGATTGCTGTACACCAGCAGAACCCATCCAACTTGAAGGAGCTGGAGCAGTGGCTAGATGTGCCAAGCTTATAGATACATACCCCAAGAAACTTGCAGCTATAATTGCTGCAAAAGGTGACTCTACAAAGTATTGACTTTGGGGGGTTGAATACTTATGCACGCTCAAGTTTTCTGTTTTTTTGTCTTATTTCTTGTTTGTTTCACAATAAAAATGTTTTTTGCATCTTCAAAGTGGTAGGCATGTTGTGTAAATCAAATGATACAAACCCCCCAAAAATCAATTTTAATTCCAGGTTGTAAGGCAACAAAATAAGAAAAATGCCAAGGAGGGTCAACACTTTCGCAAGCCACTGTATGTCTTGTAAAAAGAGTGTTTGTAAAAGTGCAGTGCATATATCAGCTTGCAGGAGCCACTGTTTGTATAATCTGCTATACCTAACCCAATGATGAGAGGAGTCAGCTGCAGGATCAAGCATCACAAAATACAGGATTACAGCTAAACCGGACACATTTGACAAATACATTTTTTTTTTGTTTTCATTACTTAATCTTTGAAGGTTAGTCCTTCGACCGCTGATGTTTTTAGTTCTAAATGCAACAAAACCCCATTCCCCCACAACATGATTGTTTTAAAAGGTTTTGCATACATTTCAATGGACTGCTGCTGCTGCAGATGTAAAAATGTTGGCATGCATACAGTAGCTGCTCTCTCAGTTCATGGTACTGTATTACTGTATTACTGTATTTTTTAGAAGAACAAAGGTAGCATACTGTATGTGTATTGTCATTGCCACAACAGAAACTTAGTAGTCTTGTATTGGAACAGAAATTCCAATACCCCAGTAAATCTGCTTCCCTTTGCCCTTTTCTTGCTCCTCACCAGTAAACGTGGCATTCCTGCTTTCTGATTGTCTCAGAAGCTCAGAGAGGTCAGGCATGTTCAGGGTAGCTGGAAGTAGAGTTTCAGCCAGGGTTGTTCCTTCAAGCCAAAACTTAAGTTTCCAGCACCTTATGAGGGGTCCGGACATCCCTGAAAAGCATGATGTTGCAAAGGAACACTTTAAACCATTACATGGAAAACAGCTTACTACATCATTTAATAAAATAGACATTTTAAAAATGTGGTTTTATTTGTAAAAAAGCTTGTTTTTAGAAATAGAACAATTAAAGAGTCTAAAACTAAAATGTAAATTAATTGTAATTTAAAAACGGACAAAAAGAAAATGCAGTTTTGATTGTGAAATAGGAAGTCTAAGATAGAAAAGCTATTTTGTAAAACAGTAAGCGTCCCAGCTTCCCTGACAGATGAAGGCAGAGTATTTCATAATTCAGGAGCTTCACAAGGCCCTTCCTCCCATATTATTTGAATCCACACTTGAACTTGCTGCAGGGGTTCTGTTTAAGACATGCATGCTTCTTCCCCCTTTTCACAGTTACGGGTCTTCAAGCTGGCAAAGTCGTGGCCGACCTTGAACACGCTGATTAAGATCATCGGGAACTCTGTAGGTGCCTTGGGGAACCTGACCCTGGTCCTGGCCATCATTGTCTTCATCTTTGCCGTGGTGGGAATGCAGCTGTTTGGGAAAAGCTACACTGACTGCGTCTGCAAGATCAATAAGGACTGCAAGCTGCCTCGGTGGCACATGACAGACTTCTTCCATGCCTTCCTTATCGTTTTCCGCGTGCTGTGCGGAGAGTGGATTGAAACCATGTGGGATTGTATGCAAGTCGCAGGGGAGCCCCTGTGCCTCATTGTCTTTATGCTGGTCATGGTGATTGGGAACCTAGTGGTAAGTGCTCTATTAAGTATATTCATTTATGTTTAAACTTTGTAGATTTTATTTATTTTTAGCTCAGGTTGAAGGAACTTCATGTATTCGGAGTGACTGTGTATTAAGAGCGAGGGGTAAGAGTGCTAGGCAGAAGCGTTTGCTTGATGCTAGATTGCAGGAAGGCTGGCATGTGAGATGATTTGGGCCATGTGATCGCACCATGGCTGTAACTTAATTTGGCTGACTCTGCTAGTGAGCGCTGTTTCAGGTGGCTGAGCGTTGAAATGAAATGAAAAGATGAACAGTGTGGCTAAATAGAGCTTCGGCAGATTAACGAAATTCACTTTCCTAATGGGGGAAGTTGGCAAGTTTCAGAAATAAACCCTTCATTCCTTGTCTGTGCATTATGTGTGAGCTAAGAGAGCTAAATCCTTTGCAATCAAGAGCTGGGTTAAAATAATACTGCAATGGGAGCCACTCATAATTGAAACCCTCCAGTTGTTTATTTGTTTATTTATTTATTTATTTATTATTTAGTAGTTATTTGGGGGATTATTGTGATGGGGGATGCTTCTGTACATTATATACTGCAGTATGATGAGATTGTAGTTGGGTATTAGGAAAGCAATGCTGTAGACAGCAGCTGCTTATTTGACTTCTGTCATTACAGTCCCATTGTCCTGTACAGAGCTCTCCTTGGGGGCACACAGGGTCTCCTGGGGTGGCTGGCAGGGAGTATGACAGGGTTTATAATTGCGGATCTGCCTAGGGGGCTGGCACAGAGAGAGATATTAATGTGTATTGTCAAGGTAGTTTAAGAAAGTTTTATGTTTTAAAGTTTTAAGAAAGGCATGTGCACTAAACTGATGCAAGTGTCTGTCAAAACTTTATGTTATTGAGTAAAGGAAGCAGGTTTGTAGCACTCATTAAGTATTTTAATTAATAGCTATTAAGTTTTAAATTGCAATTTAAAAGAAAGAAGTGTAGCTAGAGTTTAAATGTTGTTAATTAACTGTAGGTACACGGCCCATCTGTGCTCTGTGGCCGTCCTGCTCAAGATGAGCGAGTGGCAGAGAATGACAGGCTGGTGCTGTAGGGGGCGTGGCCGACAGGCCGAGAGAGAACATGAAAGAGAGAAACTGCCGTTCTGCTACAAAATTATGTTAAAACTCTGTTTTTTATGTTTAATATTTCAGGGTGAATGAAATGACTTTTTCATCGATAAGTGTGTGTATATATCTTGGATGTCTGGGTGTATAAACTATAATAAAACACAGCGCAGATAGGACTAAATTAAGGTGCATCTATAACATATGTATTTATATTGGCGGGGTTAGGATTATTATTATTATTATTATTATTATTATTATTATTATTATTATTATTATTATTATTATTATTATCCCCATCCCCATTGGTTCTCTATCTCTAGATTTAAAATGGACAGACTGGCAGCTGTCAGTACCTTGTTGGAGCCAGAAGATGATTAAGAGCATTTGTTAAAAAAAAAAAAAATTTAAAAAAATTCTCTCTGAATAACAAGTAATACCAAAATTACCAGTGTATTACTCAGGCTTGGAAAAATTACCATACTTGTTACGAATGTCTGTTTGTACTCGTTGCTCGGTGTGGCCCTTATAAGCAGGCTATTGTCTAAATGGTCCAAGTAGGTCTAGAAATGATCATTTTTATTTAGCCCTCATTATAGCTTTATTGTTTTTCATTAGTTTTACTGCTACAGTAAAGTGTTATGCTCTCAGTGTCATTATTGTTTGGGCACAACAGCCTCAGAGAAATAAAGAATAGTGGTTTCCAGGTTCAGATATGAGCCAGTCAGAGACCCTACCTGCTCTGGTTGTTCTAATAATACATGTAAACACCAAAGCCGTAAACAAGTCCTTTGCTGTTGTAGCTTCAGACTGTGGAGCTGCGCGCCAGGCTCTGATTGCAACACTACATTCCAATGGGGGTCTGTCGCTGTGGATGCCAAGCCGAGCATGAGGAACAGAGCCCAACGCTGCTGCAGCCCCAAATCACTGGACCATAGTGTTTTAAGGAGAGTGTTGCCTTTTCAACCCCCTGAATGGAACACAGTACTGTAGAGTACTGTCAATGTTGTCCACATACATGTTGCAGTGCATAATGTATATTGATATGGTACATATAGCCTGCCTATGAATCTTCAATACCATGGCTGTAAAGAACAGTTTGTCCAAAGGTCAATTCTTTAAACCCCAGTGTATCTAGTGTTTTATTTTACTGCTGCTGCTGCTGCTGCTCCAGTGCTGTTTATAATAATCAGCACAGCAAGCTGCTGGAGCTTAAAGCATTGCAAACCTTCAGACTGATTGTCAAGAAGGAATTGAAAAGGAACCCAGATGATCTATTATAACTAGAATTTGTCCATGGCATCAGCAATTGTATGCAAGCTAGAGTACCATCTGTAGGAAGATAATACAAAAAGCCACCCTGTAATTGTTGGCATGAGACAGTGCCCTTGCTTACCTCAGTGTCCTAAATAGTCATCAGGTTAAATCCATAAATGCATAAATGGGTTTAGGGTTACCACACACGTAAACCATACAGAAAGAAACCCTGAAGCTTGAGTGAAAGGAGAACCAGCTGACACATGCAAGGACAGGCACTGATAGCAGACCATAAGAACCTATTCAAGAGGGATAACGTGCATAAGCATACAGAGGATACATAATACTGTACAAACTGCTGTAGGACAGCACAGGAGGCCTGCAAGCCTTTATTCAGGTACAGTATGAGACGCGTGGCTCGTAGGACCAGGTATGCTTTCTGTTTGTACACCTGTGTGGATAATTAGAATTATTCAAACCAGGTTATTGCTACTGGAGAGGTGAGCATTTCTTATTCACAAAGGCTGCCTCACTTCATAAAGAAGCAGAGTTTTGCATCACTCACTTCCTGTATGTAGGATTTAAAATATCTCCTTTGCCAAATGGGTCTTGTTAGGCATAGTTTGGGAAGAGGGACATTCCCAGCGCTAGCAGTTTAAAAATATAGCACGTGTTTTTTTTGTAAAGTGATGTTCATCACATGACTGAAATGAATCAAAGCAATGGTTCTGCCAGGGAACTCACTTTAATCTCAGATCACAGGATTTACAATCCCAGTGCAAGTGAGCAACATGTTAGTTTAATATAGCCCGGGGCTATTGTTATCATGTGTTCTGGAACTGGTGAGTGCCACTCATTTGATGTAGTAATTAATACTGTAGTTCTTGGGAAGGTTTGTTATTTTGGCTGAATCTCCTTTTATTAAGGGTTATTCAGATTCTTAAGGGTTATTTTAAACATCCTTTGATCTTCATTTACCTGCAGTGTATCCACCTTGTGAAAGGCTGTCCCTTTGTGAACTCTTTCCATTGTGCTTCAGCGGTTTCTTGGCTCTTGTCCTCCACTGGAATTTGTCACTGCTAGCTTTAAGTGGTTCTCTTTTATTAGCTCTTCCACTGTGGTTAATTCAGAGTCACTCAGCCTTGCTCTCTCATTGGCTGATGTCGTATCAGGGTCTGTTTTTGTGCAAGGTGCTATTTTCCAGCGTGAGTGTTGGTCGTTACCTTCTTGTCAATGTCAAGTGGTTTCTGGGTGTTTCCTTGGTTTCTGTTATTAATCCTTATTTTTGTCTGCAAGATATCCAGCTAAATGGAAACTGTATATAAAATATTTGTTTCTAATAGGCATGGCGTTCCCCATTTTTTTTAGCATTTGATGTACATGTTACCAAGATATTTACACATAGGTTAGGATCTTCTGAGATACAGACAGAACATCAATGTGAAGGGCAGGTTCCATAAAGGTCAAGTCATGGATACTAGGCCGACAAAGCAAAAGCCACTTTGATATGTGGCATGCTGAATGTTGTCCTGTGTGTGGGTTTCCTGGGAAGGTACAGTAGAGACCTCCATTGTAGCGAGCTGTGGAACTGCATGGCATTTTATAATGTTTTGCCAGTGCTCTGTTTGTGGGGCTGTGTTAAAACTGCAGTATAGCTGACTGTCTGCAAACAGCCCAAAAATAAATGAATAGTGATATAACTGGAATGGAAATTGTTCCCACAAAGTAGCAAGTGCCTTTCGAAATAGGTCAAGTGCTTTTCTCTTGCATGCTGGAATCTCCAAGTCGACTGCTGCCGTGCGCTTGTTCTGTTCTATTGCTGCAAACTGTCTTAGTGTGCAGATCTAAGCAATGCTATTGAGGGTGTGTGGGTTTTTATGGAATGCTTATTTGGGGGAGTGGTGGAGTACTGCAGTTCAAAATGTCATAACTTTAAATCAAGGGTTGGCAACCTTAGCCCCTTCAGTCCAGTTCTTTGTTCCAAACGTATCAGTAGTTATCAAATTGAAACAATAAACCGAGTCTGTTCCGAAAGTGCTTAATCATTTCACTGCACATGTTTAACTGCAGTGAGATGGCTCTTTAGACTGCCCTCTCTAGCTTTAAACAGCAATATTGTGTCACTACAAAGAAACTGCAGCGCTGGAGATTATGGGAAACACTTACCATGCTAACCATTATTTCCTGGTAGCTACCGATAGAATAAGTGTGTATGGCCTGTGCAATCACACTTTCTAGTGAAACTTTGAGGTAAACTTTACCTTGCAATAGATTGCATTGCTATGCTTGTGTAACAGAGTTCAAATTGATTTTATATTCTTCCTGAAATGGTATGATCACAAACTCAGCATTTATAGGGTTACAGTTCTCAATGGCATCCATTTTGTATATTGCGCTCTGTCCTGGTTGAACCTGTGACCATATAATGGGTTCTGTCTGCAGTGAGCTGTGTCATTGCTTGAGGACTGGATCCCCTGAAACATGTAATGGGTTCTGTCTGCAGTGAGCTGTGTCATTGCTTGAGGACTGGATCCCTGAAACATGTAATGGGTTCTGTCTGCAGTGAGCTGTGTCATTGCTTGAGGACTGGATCCCTGAAACATGTAATGGGTTCTGTCTGCAGTGAGCTGTGTCATTGCTTGAGGACTGGATCCCTGAAACATGTAATGGGTTCTGTCTGCAGTGAGCTGTGTCATTGCTTGAGGACTGGATCCCTGAAACATGTAATGGGTTCTGTCTGCAGTGAGCTGTGTCATTGCTTGAGAACTGGATCCCTGAAACATGTAATGGGTTCTGTCTGCAGTGAGCTGTGTCATTGCTTGAGGACTGGATCCCTGAAACATGTAATGGGTTCTGTCTGCAGTGAGCTGTGTCATTGCTTGAGGACTGGATCCCTGAAACATGTAATGGGTTCTGTCTGCAGTGAGCTGTGTCATTGCTTGAGGACTGGATCCCTGAAACATGTAATGGGTTCTGTCTGCAGTGAGCTGTGTCATTGCTTGAGGACTGGATCCCTGAAACATGTAATGGGTTCTGTCTGCAGTGAGCTGTGTCATTGCTTGAGGACTGGATCCCTGAAACATGTAATGGGTTCTGTCTGCAGTGAGCTGTGTCATTGCTTGAGGACTGGATCCCTGAAACATGTAATGGGTTCTGTCTGCAGTGAGCTGTGTCATTGCTTGAGGACTGGATCCCTGGAACATGTAATGGGTTCTGTCTGCAGTGAGCTGTGTCATTGCTTGAGGACTGGATCCCTGAAACATGTAATGGGTTCTGTATGGAGTGAGCTGTGTCATTGCTTGAGAACTGGATCCCTGAAACATGTAATGGGTACTGTCTGCAGTGAGCTGTGTCATTGCTTGATGACTGGATCCCTGAAACATGTAATGGGTACTGTCTGCAGTGAGCTGTGTTGCTGTTTGAGGACTGGATCCCCTGAGACATGTTTTCTGTTTATTCTTTCAGAATAAATCTCCCTTCTCTAAAATACCTGTGTGGTTACTTCCAGCCCTGCCCTACTGCCTCAGTTCGGCAGGGCTCCATTATCTCCAGTTAAAGCAAGAGAAACTTGCAAACACACCAGTAACCACATAGAAATCCTGCATCATGAAATGACTCTTCACATGCACTGCAAAGGGAATTGTGTGCAGCATCTGTTGTAACAAATTCCAATAATAATGATGTTACCTTCTGTAGTACAAGGAAGAATCAAAAAACCAAAGCGAAGATTACAATTTCCTGCAGATCCCTTTCTCACTGATATGAACAGCTCTGAGGTGACAGTGTTTAAACAGCAGAAGCTGCACTAATACCCGAACCAGGCAGTGTTACCGACTCACATTATGAAAACTGGGCCGAAGCCTGATTGCAAAATTGAGCAAAACAGGCACTTTATCAAATCAGGCATAATGTAATGGGCACTATTGTAAAATATTCATATCCATCACCTTCAAATAAATTATCAGTACAAAATCAAATTCTCTTTTATCATAAAGTGTGCATTTTTCAAATAGGAAAATCTGAGACCAATGAAATTCTAACAGTAGAACTTTCCTGTTTATTTTATTCACTTTGCACCCACAGGGATAGCGCAGGTACCTGTCAATAGAAAACACGAATACAAAGAGAGAACTAAATAGACCATACGCAATAATAAACAATACAACAATAAAATAATTCCAAACAATTACTATACATCCAGAAAAATACATAGACACACACACACACACACACACACACGCACACACACTGAAACACACTGACACCCACACAGACACACACATACATACACACATACGCACACTCACCACACACATACACACACACACACACACACACACACACACACACACACATATATATAGATAGATAGATAGATAGATCTAGAACATGGTTTTATTTTATTCGAAATCTTTGTTCTTCCCTTGTACTA
This sequence comes from Polyodon spathula, assembly GCF_017654505.1. Taxonomy (NCBI): domain Eukaryota; kingdom Metazoa; phylum Chordata; class Actinopteri; order Acipenseriformes; family Polyodontidae; genus Polyodon; species Polyodon spathula. The sequence goes on from NC_054537.1 coordinate 1,470,465, forward strand.
TGGTTCCTATCCCTGGCACATTGTGCACCTGTTGTTTCCAGTAAGACAGGATAGGATATGGTAACAAAGGTCAGCTGCTTGTGTCTAGTCCAATAGATAATATTCTATTAATAACACTCTGTGAAGTGTGCTGACTCTACATGTGTAGCATCATTGAAAACACGGACATCTTTGAAGAATGCTTGTAAAGCAAATAACCGCTTGGTACGCAGCAGCAGTATGTGGGGTAACAATCGACTGATTTTATTTGAATTCTAAACAAACAGAACCGGGCTGTACTGAATCCAAAATGGTTCAAAAGGCAACAAAAAAGGGTTTTGGCAAATCAAAGAAGACAAAAAAGAAAACTCCCTGGTTTGTAAAGGAATCAGTCTGATCCACATAGATGTTGCTTTAATACCCAAGTAATGAGTTCAGATCAAGACTTCTTTTAAGAATCAAAGGGAATTGTTTGTTATTTTTAGTTCTTTATTTAGAATTTCTGACACATGGATTAGAAGCAGCTTTATTGTGCAAACAGGCTATGAGCAAGCAAGTGAATCGAGGCGACTGGCCCTTTATATCACATTTTACCAGAGCAGAGTAATTAGCGTCATGGTGTCATTCACCCTGCTGATAACACTGATGCCAGGATTATAGATCATGGTTATCTCAGTGTCTGTCTCAGCTAAATGCTGTGGGTGAACACAGTTAGTGAAGCCAGAAGAGTGAACACAGGAACAAGCCTCTAACCTTTCTGAAATACAGCTCTCGATTCACAAACACATGAGTTCATTATTGATTTTCTAGGCTGCTGTTAATTCATGAAGCATACATTTATATAAAACAAATATAATAACTCATGTTAAAACTTGAATTCATATGGCAGTCGTGTAATGTATTTGCTGGTGTAGTTGTTTTTATATTACACATTTGGCACATTAAGTACATTGTAACTATGTATAATGACATTGTTACTAAGTAACTACTATGTAAATACACAGTCATTAGAGACACTTCATGTAAAGTGTTACCAAAAGTGTTGATTTACCTGGAGGTCTGTGCGAACTGGATTCTTTGTGGCCCAGACATTGCGAACAACAGCTGCATTTGGTAAATTACCATGTCTGGCAGGCTGTCCTTGGAAGAAGGGAAATGATTTCCCTTCAATGAATATTCTTTTTGAATTACTCAAGAAAGAATCATTTTCACAGGGAAGCTGTGAGCAGTCAGCAGCTGTTTGTTCTCCTGCAGTGTTGTGAATAGGGGAGTAACCACCACAAGGAAAGGAGCTTTTTAGGTACATGTTGTACATGCTTTTACATAAACAGGTGTTGCATATATATTTCAAGCTCAGGATAACTTTGAATTTAGCAAAGAGTGTGTCGCATCAGACAGTAGGCTGTGCTATGGGAGGTTCCTGGCTGCCAGGCTATGGTGTTTATGCAAATATTTTGCTGTATTCCTTTTCATTATGAACTGTGAATTAATAAATATGAAATACATGGGCATCCAGATCCTCCCAGTAAATTTTTGCTTAGAAAATGCAGGTTAAACAATCCCCCTGACCTCCCAATAGACAACATGATTCCAGACCACACCTTTTAGCAATTTTAAGGTATGAAAGAATAGAAAGCAATATAAGGTGTGTAAAAGTCTACAGTTCAAACTGTACACAAAAATAGCAAGCCTATAGTCCTGTTTTTTGGTTTTGGTAACACTTGACACTAAGGGCCTCATTTACTAAGCGGTGGTAATTTGTGTAGAATTGCAGGAGGATAATTGAGATGACTGCACATAGTAGTTCCCAGTGTCATGCCCTGTTTACTCATTAATTAGAAGCAACAATACCAGTCAGACAAATTCTTATTGGCACGCAGGAAGTATAGTTCAGTAAGTTCTGGTCACCTCTCTGGAAGAGCGACCAGAATTATTCCCAGGCTGAATTGCAGAAGAAGAATTGAATGGCAGTGAACAAAGAAGACTATGCATTCATTATTGACAGTTGGACCAGGGACTTTTTCTGTAGGAGACACTTTTTTACACAGAGAATTGTGAGTCTGGAATCAACTCCCCAGTAATGTTGTTGAAGAAGAAGCTTTGATGAAGATTCTGGGATCAATAAGCTACTAACAACCAAACGAGCAAGATGGGCCGAATGGCCCTTCGTTTGTAAAATGTTCTTATGTTCTAACTGAAAAAGACGATCAATAGACTACAATGCTTTGGATTCCAGACCACACCTTTTAGAATTTTAAGGTATGAAAGAATAGAAGCAATTAAGGTTGAGAATCCAGCCCTTAGCTTTGAGAATCTAGCCCTTAGCTTTGAGAATCAGGAGGATAGCCCATAGCTTTGAGAATCTCAGCCCTTAGCTTTGAGAATCTAGCCCAGGCTGAGGAAGAAGGGCAGTAGATGATTTTTGAGAATCCAGCCCTTAGCTTTGAGAATCTAGCCCTTAGCTTTGAGAATCTAGCCCTTAGCTTTGAGAATCCAGCCCTTAGCTTTGAGAATCTAGCCCTTAGCTTTGAGAATCCAGCCCTTAGCTTTGAGAATCCAGCCCTTAGCTTTGAGAATCCCCTTAGCTTTGAGAATCCAGCCCTTAGCTTTGAGAATCCAGCCCTTAGCTTTGAGAATCTAGCCCTTAGCTTTGAGAATCCAGCCCTTAGCTTTGAGAATCCAGCCCTTAGCTTTGAGAATCTAGCCCTTAGCTTTGAGAATCCAGCCCTTAGCTTTGAGAATCCAGCCCTTAGCTTTGAGAATCCAGCCCTTAGCTTTGAGAATCCAGCCCTTAGCTTTGAGAATCCAGCCCTTAGCTTTGAGAATCCAGCCCTTAGCTTTGAGAATCCAGCCCTTAGCTTTGAGAATCCAGCCCTTAGCTTTGAGAATCCAGCCCTTAGCTTTGAGAATCCAGCCCTTAGCTTTGAGAATCTAGCCCTTAGCTTTGAGAATCTAGCCCTTAGCTTTGAGAATCTAGCCCTTAGCTTTGGCAATGTTCTTTTGGAATCTTCTGAAAGTCTGCGAGAGTTCTGAATTTCAAGGGTTCCACTCTGCTTGAGCACCATGAAAGAGTCAGATCCAGAGAGAACTCTTCAGTGACTGCACTGCTTACAGTACACACACACGTATTGCTTATACCCTGAAAGAGAAACAAGGCTCCAAATCTTGGTCATGATAATATAAATGTTGTTTTCTATCCAAACTGAGACTAAATATTCTATTGCTTTTAGGTTATATTTAGGTTGTATGTAATTGTCACCATTTCATTCTCCTGTCAGTATGGCTTTTTTTTTTCTTTTTTCGCATTGAAGAGTTAGCTTTGAAAAATGCGCCACCTGGCGGTTCTTCGGGGGATTTATTTTTACTAATGTAGTTGATGCCTGATTTTAAAAAGACAGTCTGGCCTTTGCAATGCTTCCCTATGCTTTACTGTGCTTTGACTGAGCTTTATTACACTTTGCTATGCTTTTACTATGGTAGACTTTTGCAAGAAGTCTTGCCAACGTGTTATTTGGCAGGACTCGGCTCTGTTGAAGAAGCTAGTGTTTGCATCCCCCAGGGGCACTGTGTGTTCTTTCAGAACAACTCAGTTTGGAATTAGCTTGTCACATTCAGTGGTGTTCGTTCAAGAGCAGAGTACTGTCAGGGCGAGAGACCTTCTGTTTCACCTCAGCGTCTCCTCAGCCTTTATCAAGCTTTGTTCTACACAGATCATCTGGGGCTACAACATTACCAAGTTCAATATCCATTACCTCTGAAGCACTCTGTACTGGCTTACAGTCACAACAACAATTACACTTACATTGATTTGAGCATTTCTCAACCACTGCGCTTGATCCTAAAGGTTTCCGAAAAGTAATTACTGCTGAACACGCATGCCCAGTGTGCACTGCTTCCTTTACTGAGAATTGCTGTAACAGAGAAAATACACTGTATTCTTGAGTAGCAAGTTAGCAGCATTGTTTGGTATATTTTTTTTTGTGGAATAATTGAAATCAGAATACACTTTGCAATCATATAGGCAGGGTTGCAGATTGTTTAAAATCATCTGGAACACAGATGCCAAGTCTTCAGGAAATTCCAAACCTTCTGGAACCAAGTTATAGGCTAGGTTTAATAGATCTATTTCACTTGGAATCTGATAAGAGAATTGTGCTTTAGAAATGAACTATTCTGCATCCCTGCATATAGGGATCAATAATAATACCCTCATCGTTTATCAGTGTCACCAGATCACTGATATGGAATGACATTATTACATGATTGTATGTGAATTGAGTTATTAAAAATGACTCTGGAATTGGGGAACATTCTCTACAGGGGATTGATGGCTCATTAGTAGTGACATTTACCATAAGATGAAATGTAGCCTAAAGAACAAGCCTGGATGTTCTCTGTGTGTCAACATCACTCCAGCATTGTGTTTGTGTCAGATTCATTGTGACTCTTAACGGCAGAGCGTGCGCTACGGGGGGCACCAGGCTGTTTTGGGGGGGCACAGGAGAGAGGGGACTAACTGGGGGTATTATTGGTACTACTATTGCAGTTTTATTTTTGTGTTTTTGTGACTTTTTGTACTTTGGGCTCTAAAAACACTTTCTTTACCCTATTTTTTTGTAAAGATGATTTTTTTTTTTTGTTTATCTTAAAATTGTCTTTTAAGAAATATGTTGACTTCTATGGTAGTTCTGTAACTGTAGGTTAAACAGGGAAATGACTTGTGGCTTGGGGCAGTATTGCAGACTGGCTGATGAATTGTGGCTTGGGGCATTATTGCAGACTGCCTGGTGAATTGTGAACAGGGGCATTATTGCAGACTGGCTGATGAATTGTGGCTTGGGGCATTATTGCAGACTGGCTGATGAATTGTGGCTTGGGGCATTATTGCAGACTGGCTTGGTGGCTTGGGGCATTATTGCAGACTGGCTGATGAATTGTGGCTTGGGGCATTATTGCAGACTGGCTGATGAATTGTGGCTTGGGGCATTATTGCAGACTGGCTGATGAATTGTGGCTTGGGGCATTATTGCAGACTGGCTGATGAATTGTGGCTTGGGGCATTATTGCAGACTGGCTGATGAATTGTGGCATTATTGCAGACTGGCTGGTGAGTTGTGGCTTGGGGCATTATTGCAGACTGGCTGGTGAGTTGTGGCTTGGGGCATTATTGCAGACTGGCTGGGGCATGAGACTGGCTGTGAATTGTGGCTTGGGGCATTATTGCAGACTGGCTGGTGAGTTGTGGCTTGGGGCATTATTGCAGACTGGCTGATGAATTGTGGCTTGGGGCATTATTGCAGACTGGCTGGTGAATTGTGGCTTGGGGCATTATTGCAGACTGGCTGGTGAGTTGTGGCTTGGGGCATTATTGCAGACTGGCTGGTGAATTGTGGCTTGGGGCATTATTGCAGACTGGCTGGTGAATTGTGGCTTGGGGCATTATTGCAGACTGGCTGGTGAATTGTGGCTTGGGGCATTATTGCAGACTGGCTGATGAATTGTGGCTTGGGGCATTATTGCAGACTGGCTGATGAATTGTGGCTTGGGGCATTATTGCAGACTGGCTGATGAATTGTGGCTTGGGGCATTATTGCAGACTGGCTGGTGATTATTGTGGCTTGGGGCATTATTGCAGACTGGCTGATGAATTGTGGCTTGGGGCATTATTGCAGACTGGCTGATGAATTGTGGCTTGGGGCATTATTGCAGACTGGCTGATGAATTGTGGCTTGGGGCATTATTGCAGACTGGCTGATGAATTGTCTTGGGGCATTATTGCAGACTGGCTGATGAGTTGTGGCTTGGGGCATTATTGCAGACTGGCTGGTGAGTTGTGGCTTGGGGCATTATTGCAGACTGGCTGGTGAGTTGTGGCTTTATTGCAGGGCTGATTTGTGGCTTGGGGCATTATTGCAGACTGGCTGATGAATTGTGGCTTGGGGCATTATTGCAGACTGGCTGATGAATTGTGGCTTGGGGCATTATTGCAGACTGGCTGATGAATTGTGGCTTGGGGCATTATTGCAGACTGGCTGATGAATTGTGGCTTGGGGCATTATTGCAGACTGGCTGATGAATTGTGGCTTGGGGCATTATTGCAGACTGCCTGGTGAATTGTGGCTTGGGGCATTATTGCAGACTGGCTGATGAATTGTGGCTTGGGGCAGTATTGCAGACTGGCTGATGAATTGTGGCTTGGGGCAGTATTGCAGACTGCCTGTCCTTTTCTCAATCCTCTGGGCTACAGATTTCCACTCTACACCTCAACTCAAGTCAATGTCTGTGTACTGTATGACTTCCACCATATGTGGTGTTATGTAGTGCCCAGCTCTTCAGTCAATCCCAGTTATCCTGTACAGTGATCTCCCTGGAGTTTCAGTGTTAGGCAGTGTCCCGCTCTTCAGTCAATCCCAGTTATCCTGGACAGCGATCTCGCTGGAGTTTCAGTATTAGGCAGTGTCTCGCTCTTCAGTCAATCCCAGTTATCCTGGACAGCGATCTCCCTGGAGTTTCAGTGTTAGGCAGTGTCTCGCTCTTCAGTCAATCCCAGTTATCCTGGACAGTGATCTCCCTGGAGTTTCAGTGTTAGGCTGTGTCCCGCTCTTCAGTCAATCCCAGTTATCCTGGACAGTGATCTCCCTGGAGTTTCAGTGTTAGGCAGTGTCCTGCTCTTCAGTTAATCCCAGTTATCCTGGACAGAGATCTCCCTGGAGTTTTAGTGTTATGTAGTGCCCAGCTCTTCAGTCAATCCCAGTTATCCTGGACAGTGATCTCCCTGGAGTTTCAGTGTTAGGCAGTGTCTCGCTCTTCAGTCAATCCCAGTTATCCTGGACAGAGATCTCCCTGGAGTTTCAGTGTTATGTAGTGCCCAGCTCTTCAGTCAATCCCAGTTATCCTGGACAGTGATCTCCCTGGAGTTTCAGTGTTAGGCAGTGTCTCAGCTCTTCAGTCAATCCCAGTTATCCTGGACAGTGATCTCCCTGGAGTTTCAGTGTTAGGCAGTGTCCCACTCTTCAGTCAATCCCAGTTATCCTGGACAGTGATCTCCCTGGAGTTTCAGTGTTAGGCAGTGTCTCGCTCTTCAGTCAATCCCAGTTATCCTGGACAGTGATCTCCCTGGAGTTTCAGTGTTAGGCAGTGTCTCGCTCTTCGTCAATCCCAGTTATCCTGGACAGTGATCTCCCTATGAGGCTTGAAGTGGAGTTTCAGTGAACAGGCTTGGGGCATTATTGCAGACTGGCTGTTAATTGGGCTTGTTATTGCAGACTGGCTGATTAATTGTGGCTTGGGGCATTATTGCAGACTGGCTGGTGAGTTTTTGGGGCATTTTGCAGACTGGTTTTTTTGGCTTGGGGCATTATTGCAGACTGGCTTGAGTTGTGGCTTGGGGCATTATTGCAGACCTGGTGAGTTGTGGCTTGGGGCATTATTGCAGACTGGCTGGTGAATTGTTTGGGGCATTATTGCAGTCCTGATTAATTTGGCCTGGGGCATTATTGCAGTGGTGTTCCAGGTTTAGTTTAGGAAATATTTCAAACAGCAGCACTTCACTAATGCAGTGCTGCTATGAGACGATTTCTGAGCTGGATTTTCAAAGTAAATAAACATTCAAATTTATGTCACATTGTGGCAAAGTGGTTGGTAAGGGGAACAGATGTCGCGGTGATGCGGTGCAGGAGTGATGAACAGACAACAGTGATTCAGTGAATAAGTGCTTTATTGCTCTTTTCCAGGTCTGGCGACCGTCAAAAATAGTAACTCCCCGGCAATACACAACAATGTGTAAAGCACGGGGATAATGAAAACAAGGCACAGTCCTGAACAAAAACAACGGTACGGTCACCAGTCCTGGGTGATCGAAAACGTGCAGGTGCTCAGTGCAGTGGTGCTCCGGATAGTGCTCTCCTTTCGACAGCTCCGGAGATGTGCGTTAACTGTCTAGTGCTGAATACAAAAACAGACAGTTACACGGACAGACACAACAATACCAAACACTAACACAATCCACTCTGAGAGCTCCTCTCTCAGTCCTTCTCTCTCTCCACTTGTTTAACCCAAACAAAGGAGAAGATCAGCGTTACCCTGGCCCCTATATGTAATCCCGCATGATATCGAGGTAAACGGTTGCAGCTGCCTTATTACTTGCAGCTGCCTTCGTTTACCTTTCAAATCAATACGGTCTTAAACAGAGTCGCGCTTCCCTCCAGGCTGACCCACTTCCCTGACCCGGAAACGAACTATCAGGCCAGCCCTTCCAGATGCTTCTCCTCCCGTTCTTTAGCGCCCTCACAGGTTGGGAGGAAGATTCATCACCAGAACTCATCTTTCCGTCACACACATATATTTAGATAATTTACTTTCCTATTCATATGTTTTCTGTTCCAGAAACTGTAGATTTGATAAACAGTAAGTATGACCAAAATCATTTAATCAGTGTGCATATACAGTATAACCCAAACATGAAAACAGGTCTACCCATCTAATGTATTATTTTGGGTGCATTGTTTTTCAGAGTTATTTCAATGGGAATGGAATAACAGTAGTGGGACAGTACTTTATAAGAGAGCTTTTACTGGTTCAAATGCTCTTTTTATGTTTAGAAAAATGAAATATGTTGCCGACTGCTGTAGTCTCTATAGTAAACATTGCCTCTGTGACTGTGCAAACCTGTAAGGGCCCATTTTACTGCCGTGACATACTGCACAGGTAATCATCAGATACGATAGTGCAAACAAACAGCACATGAAGGTGATGATGAACAATTAGAAGCACTGTTAATCAAAACAATAGGTCTCCATACCAACTGATTCACACAGCCTCCAGATCTAAGTGTTTATTTATTTAAGGATGTGGATTTTAATTAAGCTCACTTTTAAAATATCAGCTCCAGTTGTTTTTTTTTTCTTGTTTTGCATTTGTTTAATAATAAAACATCAGTTAGTGGCCGTCCCTCTTGAAACCCAAATGGGAGAGGTCAAGCTTGAACTGAATGTCTAAGCCTGCTTCAAACGTAATCCCGATGCTCCCAGTATGCTGTGGCTCTTTCTTGGGTAGGGTTACGTTCTCATACTAACTTTTGACCTGAAAGTGTGATGTTACAGTAGTGTGCAAATTTGTTAGAACACCTCAAGACTTGTCATTTATATCCTTTATACACCAACCTGCATGAAAACCTCAGGGTTTGAGAATACCAATTTTCAATCAGTAGTCAGTGATATAGAAACAACAGGCACTCGTGTGTGAAAATGTTAGACCACTTTGGCTCTATTCATAAAGGGTTAATGCCTGTCGGAATGAGGAAGCAGGAGCACATGATTGGATTTCATCCACAGCCGCATGGTCATTAGCATAAAGTTTTCATCAGTCCTCAGCGTCAGCCTGCTATTCATAAGAGTGAATGACAGCAGAATGCTATCGATAACTGGGCGTTATTGAACGCTTTCTACAGTATTCATAAGAGTGAATGACAGCAGAATGCTATCGATAACTGGGCGTTATTGAACGCTTTCTACAGACAAGGCTAAACTAACTCAGCAGAATGCTATCGATAACTGGGCGTTATTGAACGCTTTCTACAGACAAGGCTAAACTAACTCAGCAGAATGCTATCGATAACTGGGCGTTATTGAACGCTTTCTACAGACAAGGCTAAACTAACTCAGCAGAATGCTATCGATAACTGGGCGTTATTGAACGCTTTCTACAGACAAGGCTAAACTAAAGACAGCTTTGATTGCTTGGTATTGCAAAAAACAATGATCGAGCTTCAGTGTGAGGCTCGTTCAGAGTTCTAAAGGGAGTCACCACAAACGATCCATTTTGTGTACAGTGTGCAATACAGCGTGAAACTTTCTGTAAAATTGCACACTACTGTACTTGAAGCTGAACAACTTTCAAATCAACATGCAGGGCTGTTGGCATTGCTTGATATGCAGCAGCATTGCATCACACTAGATATATTTTTAAATCCCCCAAACAAACTGTATTCACTGTATAGGAAACAAAATATTTGACAATATAGAGCATGTTAAAAAGGAAAATGTTGTATATTTATATGTGAAATTTTTTTTGTTTTTAAATCTATTCATTTTGTAACAAAGTAGACTGCAGCTTTAAGATCACTTTACAACACAATTGCTTTTTATTTCTGGAAGACTTTGTGTTGCTTTGCCACTTCATGGACTGCAGATGTAATGAACCCAGCCACAGCCCTGTTAGTAATGTACATAGATGCATATTAGCGCTTGCATAAAATACATTTTACAAAATCTCCAAAGATAGACACAGCGGGCATGATTTTCAAAAGTTCATAAATGATGACTCCCATCAGTGGTATTACCCAATGGAAACTCTCCATACAGACCCCTACACCACCTGGCTTCAATAGACAAAGGAAAATATTTCTGCTTAAAAATATCTAAGTGTTACTGACTCACTGGTGTGAGTCTCATTGTGTAGATTACCCTAAAATGAATCGCTCAATGCAACAATTAGTCAGTTTAAAAGTGATGCTTTATTACACATCCATTTCAGATGATGATAGAGTGTGCTGTCCTCATTCCTCTCGTCCAGCAAATAGGTTCTATACAAGCCTTTTTATACCCAACCTGTGGTTACCTCATTCTTTAACAATTCCTTATTTCTAACTGTTTTCCAATATAACTTGGTACCCTGTTGGTCCTTCTAATAAGAATGTATGCATTCGACACACACACACACACACACACACACACACACACACACACACACACACACACACACACACACACACACACACACACCATGCTAATAAGAGATATCACTGCAAGAGATTACAGCACACATACATTCTCCATATATCATACCCAAATAAGGAATGTCCCTATCAGTAACGTCCACAAGCTTGCCTTTACATTCAGAACTCACATCATTCGAATAGAAGGAAAAGAAAATACATAGGCAAAGCATAGCAACATATAAAATAGGAGGATATTAAAAAACAACACTCTGTAACTAATTTCTTTCTTAACATAAGGCACTTCCAGGCAAATCCTCTATTAGAATCTAGCAATGGCCAGCACTTTAAACTGCAGACTGGGTTGTGCTGGTTGCAACAGTCATGTTGCACTAATTCTAGAGGCCACCTAATCATTCATTTTATGTAGTTCAAGGGTTGCTTTGAGTTATTCTGTCACTTGCAATTGCCAGGGTCATATTACAACAATGTGATGTAATAAACTGTCTGTTGTGACCTGCAAAGGTTGTGTGTAGTTTACAATAATGCTGAGTCTTGACCCTTGCACTGAACTCTGTGAACTGAATGCATTTGGAGTCCTGTTTATGAACAGTAGTGGTGTAGCTACCAGTCAGCAGTGAAATTGAAGCCTGTATCCAATGCGCAGCTGAAGCTGTTTCACACATTTTACAGTTACAAGAGATGGAATGGGTGTTTACTGTTTTGTTTATTGTATACAATTGTCATTTTAAGGGATCATTTGAAGATATAAACACAAATGCAATGATAACACTGTACATGAAGTATCTCTAATTACTGTGTATTCACGTAGCAGTTACTTAGTAAATACATGTGTATTAATGCATAGTTACAATGTACTTATTGCGCAAAATGTTTTGCATGATATAACTCTAATGCTAGCCCTATCTTTAACTCTAACCCTAACACTAACCCTAACCCTAACCCTAACCCTCTTGTGATACAATTACATATGTCAAGCAAATAGATTGAAATGCTAAGTACATTGTGACTATACATAATAACGTTGCAATTATGTGTAAGTACACATATATTTACTGTGTAACTACTATGTAAATACACAGTAATTAGAGACACTTTATGTAAAGTGTTACCAATGCAACTTCCAAGTAACTAGTCAGTGAGGTGTCATATTAAAAGCTTCCATAATTGTAATGAACCTTAGGAGATGGGTAGCAAAGCATTGAGACTGTTACACTGTGCTAATGAACCTCACTCTAACCCAGTCATTGAGACTGTTGCACTGTGCTAATGAACCTCACTCTAACCCAGTCACTGAGACTGTTGCACTGTGCTAATGAACCTCACTCTAACCCAGTCACTGAGACTGTTACACTGTGCTAATGAACCTCACTCTAACCCAGTCAATGAGATTGTTGCACTGTGCTAATGAACCTCACTCTAACCCAGTCATTGAGACTGTTGCACTGTGCTAATGAACTTCACTCTAACCCAGTCACTGAGACTGTTGCACTGTGCTAATGAACCTCACTCTAACCCAGTCACTGAGACTGTTACACTGTGCTAATGAACCTCACTCTAACCCAGTCAATGAGACTGTTGCACTGTGCTAATGAACCTCACTCTAACCCAGTCATTGAGACTGTTGCACTGTGCTAATAAACCTCACTCTAACACTGTCCTCTCCTGCTCCTCTCCCCAGGTACTGAACCTCTTCTTGGCTTTGCTGCTGAGCTCATTCAGTGCCGACAACCTGACGGCCCCCGACGACGATGGCGAGATGAACAATCTCCAGATCGCTTTTGCGCGAATCCAGCACGGCATCACATTGCTCAAGAATGCAGTTTACGACTTCCTCAGCGGAGACTTCAAGAAGCGGAGGGAAAAGGCCAAGGAGGCCAACGCCATGACCGCCCTCAACTACCTGGGCAACCACACGGGAGAGCCTGGCGCCAAGGACTGGAGGGAGGGCAACGGGACCACGGGGGGCATCGGCCGAGAGAAGTACGTGCTCCCTGACACTGACAACTACATGACCAACCCCAACCTGTGCATCAATGTGCCCATTGCTCCGGGGGAGTCTGACGTGGAGCTCCCTGAAGAAGATGCACAGAGCATCTACAGCGACATGGAGCTCAGCAAAGAGGTGAGCGCTGGCACTGGAGGCTTGCATTCTGTTCCACTGTTACATAAAGAGTTTCCAATTACTGCGTATTTATATAGTAGTTGCTTAGTAAATACATGTGTACTTGCACATAATTACAAAGTTATTACTGTGTTCCTTTGAATTTAAGACACCCTTAAATTTTAGACACAGCCCAAATTTCCCACCGTCAATTTACAAAGAGACAACCTCAATTACGCATATAGAATCAGTTTGCAGCTGTCTGCTATCACACAGAGCATTACAGTTGTGTGCTGCTTTTCATTTCCAGGCTGCTATCACACAGAGCATTACAGTTATGTGCTGCTTTTCATTTACAGTCTGCTATCACACAGAGCATTACAGTTATGTGCTGCTTTTCATTTCCAGTCTGCTATCACACAGAGCATTACAGTTGTGTGCTGCTTTTCATTTCCAGTCTGCTATCACACAGCATTACAGTTATGTGCTGCTTTTCATTTCCAGTCTGCTATCACACAGAGCATTACAGTTATGTGCTGCTTTTCATTTCCAGTCTGCTATCACACAGAGCATTACAGTTGTGTGCTGCTTTTCATTTCCAGTCATCATTACTCACACCTGTTTTTCTCCCAGTTTGTGAACTGTGGTATTGGTTGGCATGTTGAAAAATACAGGGGTTTAATCAGCATTCCTGATCTATCCAAGCTGATACTGTTTGTTAGAACTGAGCCTAATAACGAAACGCTGAAATTGTAAAAGCTTCTTTTCGAATTTCTCAGGAAGCTAATGGCGCTTCTTTGAAAATATCTGCCTGTATGTCTTGGATAATTTGAGATCAGGCTGTAATGTTTTGGTTAATCTTTTCTCAGCAGTCAGTCACGTTGCTGTTTGTGTACTCGGATAGTCATGTCTTTTGTTGATGATTTTAATATATGCATCACTACTGTATTTGAATTTAAGGCACAGGCTATTTTTGTGAAGTAAAAAACTGTTTAAAAAGTGTGTCTTAAATTTGAAGGAATACAGTATGCATAGTTTCAATGTACTTAATGTGTCATTTTTTTTGTTCACGATATATAAGTAATAACGTTGTAATTATGTGCAAGTACCCATGTATTTACTAAGTAGCTACTTTGTAAATACACAGTACCTTTAGAGACACGTCATGTAAAGTGTTACCGAAAGAAATTAAAGTTATCAACAGTGTATTTAAGCAATCTTAAATGTAATTTTATACAGTACCGAGAATCGACAACAATAAACCGAAATCTCTTGAAACTATTAAATCAGTGTCAGTCCAACGGTTACAAGTTTGGAAAGACCTATTCGTCTTTACTTTCAACTAGATTAACTATCATTGACATTACAAAACTATCACAATGTAGAAAATGAACTTAGAGTAGGGTCCTCTTGATTGTGACCTTTTAGGGGACATTATCGAAGTAGGGCTAATACCACGTTTATAGGTACAGTTACACAAACTACATTTGTGAGCTCCACGTCGACCGACTTCCTGACTCCACAGTTTTACTCAAAAACAAAAGTGGAACTAGAAGTTTCGGACCCATCATATTCATTGTAATTATGTTTAATATATTTGAATAAACTAATTCCAGTAGTACATGTCCGATCCATGTTTATTACTCCATGTCCCATTGACAATTGTTTTCAGTCTTAATGTCCCGTATTTAAAAGTTTTGTCTCAAGTACACAATTATATGAACAATTATGAAAATGGTTAGGCTTAGGTTCAGAGTTAGGATTAGGGTACAGGATAGGGTTAGGGTCAGGGTTAGAGTTAGAGTTCAATCATGCAAAAGGATTTACACATTAAGTACATTGTAACTATGTTTAATAACATTATAACTATGTAAGTATACATATATTTACTGAGTAACTACTATATGAATAAACAGTAATTAGAGACACTTCGTGTAAAGTGTTACCCTGCTATGATTCGAGGTGCAGTTTGACAAAGCATTTGGGCAGTGTCTGTTTGTGATACTTTATGTTAAAGTGGTGAACTGTTAGAACTTTACATTAAAATATATGTCATGGCGATTATGCTAGGCTTGTCTGATGAACTATAACACTATAGAGAACATACAGTAAATACTGAACAGCATGTTGTTCTACTTGCAACCTCTTCTTGAAAAAGGAATTGAAAAAGACACTTTGTTGACATTGTGTCAAGATGACTAACGTTTATTTAGTTTTATTGAGATGTATGAGTTATTGAAGCTGTTCCTGGAGAACTTCAACACTGGAAAATCCACTGTAATAGCTTCCTTGTCCAACCCACAAAGAGAACATGTGGATTTGTTAAGTTGTGTATTCAGTCTTGGGCATAGCCAGGCCATCAATCAACTGGGTTGTCATCCCTTTTTGCTGATGCCCATCTCTCTCTAGTCAAGACTTCTGGGAGTGTGTTGATTTCCATTCAGTGCTAAGAAGGACTGAGGGTGTGAACTAGTTTTGAAATGAGGTGTCTGTACTGTGTGTTGAGTTGAGCTGAGGTGGGACAGTTTGAAGGGTTTTGAAGTATACTCTTGTTTTATGAGTAAGGGTTGCTGGTATAAACTAGATGCTTGTGGTAAAGAGCCTGGGTATAATTTATCAGTATTTTGTTGGAGACATGAATAATATCGAAGTTTTTTAATGGGATTCCTTTGTTTGTGTTATATATTTTAATATCAATCACTCAGTATTTATTTTATATAGAGCCTTTCACAGTGGACCACCATAACAAAGCTCTTTACAAGATAATGAGGAATAATGCATAATATATGAAATACAGTGAAATACAAACAATAAAAAAATGCAAATATATTAAATACAGGAATAATATATTAACTAGAAGGCTAGGGGGTAGTGCTGTGGTCCAGGCTGGCTAGCAGCATGAATAGCAAACACAGAGGTGGAAGACTGCAGCTCATGTGATATTCCTGTCCTGTGGACTACAGTCTCTGGTAGAGTAGTGCTGTGGTCCAGGCTGACTAGCAGCATGAATATCAGACACAGAAGTGGAAGACTGCAGCTCATGTGATATTCCTGTCCTGTGGACTAGTGTCTGGTAGAGTAGTGCTGTGGTCCAGGCTGGCTAGCAGCATGAATAGCAGACACAGAGGTGGAAGGCTGCAGCTCATGTGATATTCCTGTCCTGTGGACTACAGTCTCTGGTAGAGTAGCGCTGTGGTCCAGGCTGTCTAGCAGCATGAATAGCAGACACAGAGGTGGAAGACTGCAGCTCATGTGATATTCCTGTCCTATGGACTAGTCTCTGGTAGAGTAGTGCTGTGGTCAAGGCTGGCTAGCAGCATGAATAGCAGACACAGAGGTGGAAGACTGCAGCTCATGTGATATTCCTGTCCTGTGGACTAGTCTCTGGCAGAGTAGTGCTGTGGTCCAGGCTGGCTAGCAGCATGAATAGCAGACACAGAGGTGAAAGACTGCAGCTCATGTGATATTCCTGTCCTGTGGACTAGTCTCTGTCAGAGTAGTGCTGTGGTCCAGACTGGCTAGCAGCATGAATAGTAGACACAAAGGTGGAAGGTGGCAGTGAAGCGTGGCTGTGGACTTGTATTAAAACAAAAACAAACAAAAGATTGAAACAGTCCAAAATACAAATAAAACCCCACACCCAGTCAGAGCTGTCACAGTGCAGGAGCAGGGAACACAACCTGCTGCTCCCAGTCCTTTCTCTAAACTAACCAAAACACAAAGCATCTGGCTGCTCTTTGGCTGGGCTCAATTGACCATCAGTTAAGACCCAGCCAAACTTATATTCAAAATACACAAACTTTATTTACACCAATAAAAGGAAACTAAAATACAAAAGCATTATTTATCTATGCAGATCTCCAGCCCTGCCACATGGCTACTACAATGTCCATTCTGAGCTCTAAACAGTGCTGTATATACCATAAATAGAGACATTGTTTGGCTCTATGTCTTCAGCACTGGTATTTATCCCCAGTGCTGATTGCCGATATAGATTGTTACCGTAGGAAGATTTGTTCTGTGCTATCTGAGTTCTGACAATTCTTCTGATTCTTCAAATGTAAGCAATATACAAGCTGTTTCTTTAATCTTCACTGACCCAATTTGGAAGTGTTTTGAGGTCTTGAAAGTCGTGTTTAAAGCATTGGAAGCTGGCACAGTGAAGAGGCAGCAAGTGCCAGGATAAGGGTTCACAGAAACTGATACAAGACTTGAAAGATTAAGTATGGGCACTGTGAAGGAGACACGATTACAGGAATTCCTTGAAAACTTAATTGCTTTAGCTGGAAAGTCCATTACAGACATTGGGTTTTTTTGTGTTTTTTTTTTTTGTTGTTGTCAAATCCAATTCCATACTCATTACGCCTTTTCGAAAACATATCAGTAAAACACATCAGATTTACAGAAGAGTGTGCACAATGCAAAAAAATAAAAGCATTCGCGTTTTTATACCAAACTAGATTTTTCGCGTTTTTATACCAAACTAGATTTTATCACAGTGGATATAAATAATGACAGTGTTGTAATGCTAATCTGTCAGGCTGCACTTAAATCTACTGAAAACTATTAAAAAAGCATATTTATACAGTAAAAGAACGATTGCATATTGGACACATTTATACAGTAAAAGAACGATTGCATATTGGACACAGTTATACAGTAAAAGAACGATTGCATATTGGACACAGTTATACAGTAAAAGAACGATTGCATATTGGACACAGTTATACAGTAAAAGAACGATTGCATATTGGACACAGTTATACAGTAAAAGAACGATTGCATATTGGACACATTTCCATTTGAAGTATTTTAAAGTAATTAGCAGTCATTTTAAATAAAAATAATCAACATGTTTACAACATTTACTTTTTTTACAGTAACGTTTTACATTGCAATGGAGATTTGATTTAAGTAATTCTTAGAGGTGTTTGTTCTTTACTTGATACTAGTTCGAGTGGAGTTTGCAGTAAGTATTACAAATAAGTTTTTGTAATACTCCTAAATTGCTTCATTGTAGTTGTGTCCTTTTTTATTTTTCATGTATTTTATTTTACATTTGTTATTACAAAACGTATGCTAATGGCTGGTTTCAGAGGTTATTTTTTAATATTTTATATTAAGCATTACATTTGTACTTAATGCCTCTCTTGTCTTGTAACCAGTGAAAACAAGTATTATAGAAACTGATGGAACTATCCCAGCAGTAGACAGAGGCTTGTGGGAAATGCATTGTTCATTCAAGTATATTTATATAACAGAATTGCTTTCCGGACATTGAAAAGTCTTTTCAGTGAAAGCCCCTGGAACACGGTGCCCTTTGAATTATCAAAGTGACAGATGATCGCTTTAGCAAGAGCTTTTCGCTCGCTGGCCATGAGTGCTCTGCCTCTTATAGAACGTGGTGATAATTAACCACATGGAATTCAAAATGAACTGCGATGTATTAATACAGGAGGGCCATGCAGTGCTGTTTAGAAATACTTTAAACTTAAACCAGCTCCAGCGCCCCTTCGAAACGTTTACTGCAGTGTTTTTGAGCAGCAATTTTACCTTGCTTTTCGCAAGGTTATACTACATTTGTTTGTTTATTGTATTTATTTATCAGAGACACATACAATTATAACATAAGTGTCACTTACATGACACAAGCTGCATTGCATTTTCAATTTAGCCATCACCCGGCAGACATTGATGACAACTGCAATAAATCTCCATATTACTTCTAAACTGTAACAATATTGAATATTTGATTAAAAATACATACAACATTAATGGCATAAATTACCTGTTAAACATGCATAACAATCATCTGCTTACATAATCAAGTTACAGTACAATTTATATAATATGCAAGTCCCATACACACAATTCAAATTCTAATTATGGGAGGCATGGTGTCGTGATGGTTATTGCTGCTGCCTCACAGCTCCAGGGTCCTCGCTTCGATTCTGGCCTCAGGGGTCTGTCTGTGTGAAGTTTGCATGTTCTCCCCGTCTTCTCGTGGGTTTTCTTTGGGTACTCTGGTTTCCTCCAAAGACATGCGGGCTAGGTGGATTGGCCTCTCTAAAATGCCCCTTATTTGCCCTGCAATGGACTGGCATCCTCTCCAGGGTATAGTCCTGCCTTGCACCCCTATGTCTGCCTGGTTAGGCATTGACTCATCACAACCCTCTATAGGATTAAGCAGTAACACATAATGAATGGATAATTGATTATGTTTCAACCAAGCCTTAAGTATATTACAAAATATTTTAAAAACCTCAATTTCAGAAGGAAGTGAGTTCCAGTATAAAATACCTCTTATAGAGAGAGCTGTTTGGGCAAAAGCTGTTTTACTCCTTTCCACTTTATAATTCCCACGTACAGTCCCTTGTGAATCTGTTAGTATCTTCAGAAAACTTTTTCATGAATTCCTTTAAGGGTGGAGTACATAAGCCATGCAAAGTTTTAAATACTATTTTCGCATAAGAAATGTTGACATAATTATCAAAACTCAGCAATTGGTACTTACTCACAGTGTTACAGTGATGGTATCTCACAGGTTTATTATCCAAGACTTTTAGAGCTTGCTTATAAAGAGAATGTATTGGTTTAGTTACTGATTCACTTGCTTGAGCCCAAGAGGTAAAACAATGTGATAGATGTGTGAAGACCATAGTGAGCTTGAATAGCGCAGCAGCTTTGGGGGTTAAATTACCCCTGATAGGTCTAACTTTTGCTAAGTCAGTTTTATCAAATTTCAAATGTCAATCAGTAATAATTCCTAAAAATGTAACTTCTGAGACTTCCTCAAGAACTTCCCCATCAATTTGGACATCAAAATTACTAGTCCTTGATTGCCTTATGGAGAAACACATACTAACTGTTCATTTTACATTTAGAGTCAAATATGAGAAATGAAGCCAGTTGGATATATTCTTCAATGTAGAAGTTTATGTAGAGACATATATAAGTTTGTCATTTAGATTTCCAGAAAGCTTTTGACAAAGTCCTGCATAAAAGATAAAATGTCAAACTGAACGTAGTAGAGATTCAAGGAGATGCATGCACATGGATTAGGAATGGTTAACATGTAAATTTGCAGACGACACAAAAATAGGAGGAGTGGCAAACACTGTTGAGGCAGCAAAGATCATTCAAAATGATCTAGACAAGATTCAGAACTGGGCAGACACATGGCAAATTACATTTACTGTACTGTAATAGAGAAAAGTGTAAGGTACTGCACACAGGCAATAACAGTTTGTATTATAAATATCATAGGGGAGATACTGAAATTGAAGAAGGAATCTATGAAAAAGACCTAGGAGTTTTTGTTGACTCAGAAATGTCTTCATCTAGACAATGTGGGGAAGCTATAAAAAGGCCAACAAGATGCTCGGATATATTGTGAAAAGTGTTGAATTTAAATCAAGGCAAGTAATGTTAAAACTTTACAATGCATTAGTAAGACCTCACCTTGAATACTGTGTTCAGTTCTGGTCACCTCGCTACAAAAAGGATATTGCTGCTGTAGAAAGAGTGCAAAGAGCAACCAGAATTGTTCCAGGTTTAAAGGGCATGTCATATGCAGACAGGCTAAAAGAATTGAATCTATTCAGTCTTGAACAAAGAAAACTACGCAACAATCTGATTCAAGCATTCAAGGTATTGACGGTGTCGACCCAGGGGACTTTTTCGACATGAAAAAAGAAACAAGGACCAGGGGTCACAAGTGGAGATTAGGTAAAGGTGCATTCAGAACAGAAAATTTTAAAAAATGATAAGTGACAGCCCTCCTCTGTATGTTTTATTGTTTCAGAGATGTAAAAGTGATGCTTTTCTTAATTTTCCTAATATTAGCATCCTAATACTACAGTGACGAATGTAATCCAATTGCATAGCAGCTCCATACAAAGAGCTTACTAAAGCAGAGCTGTACTGTGTAGCTGTGGACTTGCTGATGAAGCTCATAGTAAAATCTACATTTTCTATCTATGCAACATAAATCTTATTTCCATTCCTGCACTATATGTAGCTTTTGTATGAGTCTCTAGTTTTATTCATGCACAGATCATTATTTAGATTCAATTCATGCTTACCTACTATTCCAGCACCAAATTGCTTTTTAAAATCACCCAGAATGCACACACACACACACCAGTGTAGTTAACGTGTGAGAAGTGGAATAGCCCCTTTAATAGAACCAGCCCTGCTACTCTAGTTATATTGTGCTGGGGAGGGAACAGGTGTAAAAAACTAAAACACTGAGGAGAATGGTTCTAAAAGGACTATGCAAATATGTTGAAATAAATAGTTTGACTTTATTTTATGGCAAAGGTTTTTTTTGTGTGTGGATTACCACCCCACACTCCCAGCCCTCCCCTGTATGAGTATTATATTCAATTCCAGACATTCAGTATAGAA
The DNA here is from genome assembly GCF_017654505.1 of Polyodon spathula. Taxonomy (NCBI): domain Eukaryota; kingdom Metazoa; phylum Chordata; class Actinopteri; order Acipenseriformes; family Polyodontidae; genus Polyodon; species Polyodon spathula. Next base: position 1,491,692 of record NC_054537.1, read on the forward strand.
CACATTCGTTTAATGTAATCAGTGTTGTGACTAGGCCCCAGATTGTCATTCTGTATTTGGATAGCAATATTAATCCTATCAGACAGCAAGAACGCCTGTGACAGAACCGGGATGAGGCCTCCCAACAAACAAACAAACAAACAAACAAACAAACAAACAAACAGCAGGCTGCTTTGTTTTTTTTAGCAGATATATCAAGTGTCTGGAGCCAGTTCTTTTACTGAAGAGAAAGTGTGGCAAGTTCCAGAGGCGCTGGATTAAATTAGCACAGAAATGAATCAATGTGGGATAACAGTGCCTGGGCAGTGCCTGTCAACGTCAGTGCATGTGGAGCACCCCAGACTCAATCAATCAATCAATCAACAAGGACCCTGCACACAGCTGCGGTGTGGCTAGCTTTGATTGTGGTACAGCTTATTGTTCAGTCATGCTGCAGCATTTTGTTTCCTATGCATAAAGATTAAGTAAGCAATAACCCACAACAGTGTGTGTGATAAGACCCTTCTGTGAGGTGTTGTGAGCTGCTGTTTGGTATATTTGTACTGGTATATTTTTTTAGAAAATTGCAATTGTATAGCGATTGGAAAGCAATCGATTTCTGTCAACCACGCATGTGAGAAAACTCGTGCCGAATGTGGTCGAGGGACGCGCTAGGTAACTGACGGCCACTTAATCCCTCGACCACGACATAAAAACCAGCAGCTTTTTCTGACAGGGGTGGGTTACTCAGAGGAGGAGTGCAAGTGAAAAGATTTAAGTTAACTTAAAAAGAAAATAACAATTGCTTGACATGCTGGTTTTGTAGCACCACGATACGTGTTCAAAGATTATTGCCTGTTTGTTTTGGCCACCATGCCGTTTTGTTTTGAAGAAGTCTTTCTGTTTTGTTTAAACATTTGTTTTGGTAATTAATAAATACTCTAGTTCTGGCCTGTCTCTTCCTGGACTGTGACGTCAGCACCAAGCCACCCTGCCACAAGGGGAAATGAATGTATTTTGTAAAAATAATATGTCAGATATATACCAGGCGATTGAGAGTTTGTCTCGAGTACTTTCTCTTCAGCATATAGTCTGGACCAGCATTCCAGTTGATGAAACTTGGGACCTAGACTTTTTTTTTGGGAATTCCACAAATTCAGCGGTTTCATTCTGGTTTAAAAACACCATTCATTTTGAAATGGATGCTGCAGCTTTAAATGTGCTGAGGCACTTGGGGGTAAGATTCTCAGCAGCAGACCTGCTGAGACTGCATGCCATCAGCCCTTAATTTATGTTATAAAGCTGTTTACTCTTAGCCTCAATCCCAAAATTATTGTTCTATGACAGCAACCAAACAGCTGTGGTGGTCAGACCAGGTGTCTGTGTGGGTCAGAGCCTAGCGTTCTACAGTGTGAAGAAAGCCAGGTGTCTGTGTGATTCAGAGCTGTGGGGGTCAGAGCTTAGCGTTCTACAATGTGCAGAAAGCCAGGTGTCTGTGTGGTTCAGAGCCTAGCGTTCTACAATGTGCATTAATCCAGGTGTCTGTGTGGTTCAGAGCTGTGGGTCAGAGCCTAGCATTCTACAGTGTGCAGAAAGCCAGGTGTCTGTGTGATTCAGAGCTGTGGGTCAGAGCTTAGCGTTCTACAATGTGCATTAAGCCAGGTGTCTGTGTGGTTCAGAGCTATGGGTCAGAGCCTAGCGTTCTACAGTGTGCAGAAAGCCAGGTGTCTGTGTGGTTCAGAGCTGTGGGACAGAGCCTAGCGTTCTACAGTGTGCAGAAAGCCAAGTGTCTGTGTGGTTCAGAGCTGTGGGTCAGAGCCAGCGTTCTACAATGTGCATTAAGCCAGGTGTCTGTGTGGTTCAGAGCTGTGGGTCAGAGCCTAGCATTCTACAGTGTGCAGAAAGCCAGGTGTCTGTGTGGTTCAGAGCTGTGGGTCAGAGCCTAGCGTTCTACAGTGTGCAGAAAGCCAGGTGTCTGTGTGGTTCAGAGCTGTGGGTCAGAGCCTAGCGTTCTACAGTGTTCAGAAAGCCAGGTGTCTGTGTGGGTCAGAGCCTAACGTTCTACAGTGTGCAGAAAGCCAGGTGTCTGTGTGGTTCAGAGCTGTGGGTCAGAGCCTAGCGTTCTACAGTGTGCAGAAAGCCAGGTGTCTGTGTGGTTCAGAGCTGTGGGTCAGAGCCTAGCGTTCTACAGTGTGCAGAAAGCCAGGTGTCTGTGTGGTTCAGAGCTGTGGGTCAGAGCCTAGCATTCTACAGTGTGCAGAAAGCCAGATGTCTGTGTGGTTCAGAGCTGTGGGTCAGAGCCTAGCGTTCTACAGTGTGCAGAAAGCCAGGTGTCTGTGTGGTTCAGAGCTGTGGGACAGAGCCTAGCGTTCTACAGTGTGCAGAAAGCCAAGTGTCTGTGTGGTTCAGAGCTGTGGGTCAGAGCCTAGCGTTCTACAATGTGCATTAAGCCAGGTGTCTGTGTGGTTCAGAGCTGTGGGTCAGAGCCTAGCATTCTACAGTGTGCAGAAAGCCAGGTGTCTGTGTGGTTCAGAGCTGTGGGTCAGAGCCTAGCGTTCTACAGTATGCAGAAAGCCAGGTGTCTGTGTGGTTCAGCATTGTCGGTCAGAGCCTAGCGTTCTACAGTGTTCAGAAAGCCAGGTGTCTGTGTGGGTCAGAGCCTAACGTTCTACAGTGTGCAGAAAGCCAGGTGTCTGTGTGGTTCAGAGCTGTGGGTCAGAGCCTAGCGTTCTACAGTGTGCAGAAAGCCAGGTGTCTGTGTGGTTCAGAGCTGTGGGTCAGAGCCTAGCGTTCTACAGTGTGCAGAAAGCCAGGTGTCTGTGTGGTTCAGAGCTGTGGGTCAGAGCCTAGCGTTCTACAGTGTGCAGAAAGCCAGGTGTCTGTGTGGTTCAGAGCTGTGGGTCAGAGCCTAGCGTTCTACAGTGTGCAGAAAGCCAGGTGTCTGTGTGGTTCAGAGCTGTGGGTCAGAGCCTAGCGTTCTACAGTGTGCAGAAAGCCAGGTGTCTGTGTGGTTCAGAGCTGTGGGTCAGAGCCTAGCGTTCTACAATGTGCAGAAAGCCAGGTGTCTGTGTTGTTCAGAGCTGTGGGTCAGAGCCTAGCGTTCTACAGTGTGCAGAAAGCCAGGTGTCTGTGTGGTTCAGAGCTGTGGGTCAGAGCCTAGCGTTCTACAGTGTGCAGAAAGCCAGGTGTCTGTGTGGTTCAGAGCCAGAGCCTAGCGTTCTACAATGTGCAGAAAGCCAGGTGTCTGTGTGGTTCAGAGCTGTGGGTCAGAGCCTAGCGTTCTACAATGTGCAGAAAGCTTCAAAGAGACCCTAGCAACGGTAGCAGCATGGTCGCCTTGCTATTTTTATGTTATTATAATGTATGTGTGATAGAAGGATTTTTCTTACAGCAGGGTTCTCTACAGCCACTCTCCTGACACACACAGTAACTGGTCACCAGGATCAATTTGGAGCAAAAGGGCAATGATTGAAAGAATGTGAATAAAATTAAGGTTTTTGGACTAAGGTACTACTTTCACCCATAGTTATACAGTAAACTGGTCAATAGTGGTACATTCTGAATTTGACAAATTCAATGACATGAACTCTTAACTGTTTCTCAATCTCGAATTTACAATTTACCAGTTTCTTTTTGTACTTCTAAGATTTTTCAGACTTTATGATTGAGTGTAAATTATTATTATTATTATTATTATTATTATTATTATTATTATTATTATTATTATTATTATTATTATTATTATTATTATTATTGTTGTTGTTGTTGTATTTTGTCACTGATTTAATTGAGATGTCAGTAGGAAGTGGTTTCTCTCATTCAAGCTCCCATGTGACAAATTATGTAACGACCCAGAGCATCAGCAGCAGCAGCTCTTCCAGACTGTAATGAACGAGGCACAGCAAATGAGCAACAGAACAATTACTTAACCCTACAGACCCCAGAATAGTTCTAGAACCCTTCCGAAGAGTCTTAGGAATTTCTGCAAACAGTAGAGATGTTTTATTCAATTAAACATAACTCACAAACCAAGAAAAATCTATAATTAGAAGTTTTCTTTATTTTAAACAAGAGCAAGCCCTCTTTCAAATGACACCAAGCTTGACAGTTTTTGTAAAGGTAAACGTGTTGTTTTACTTTCACAAATGTAAGCGGTTGTAAAACAAAATAAAACTAATGGAAACAACAGTTTGAAAAATGTATGCAAAAATATATTCTGTACAAGGTTTGTTCTATAAATACTCATATTTTTTTAAATACTAGTGTTTTTGAATTCAGCAATTTAATTTTGAAATGTTGGTTTTAAAACTGCAAGTTATTAGCTTTAATAGGGACATAATAAAATAAAAATAAAAAAAGCAAAGCATGCAGGTACCAGCGAAACAAACCCAGTGGGAATGCCCAGAACTGGGCCGGCTTCCCACATCCCAAGGCAAGGTGTCCAGAGATGTGGCGCTTGTTGTATCCCAGGTAGTTTATGTTGGAGTAAAGGCTTGCTGGCACTTGAAAACTGCTTTGTCTTATTAACTGGAGGTTTGTTTTTCCATTGTGCCCTTGAAGTATCCAGCTGCTCCCTGCAGTTTTGGGGCATGTCAGATTGTGGGTTGGCTGTCAGGCGCTGAAGTGGGAGCTCTCCTCTTAGAGGTTAACCGCTCCAAAACTGCCGGTCACGGTCACAGGAGAGGCAACAGATCCCTTCAGTGCGGAGTGCTATCAGGAAATATAATCCCCCTGGCTCATATTAAAGGGACAGAATACCGTTTTCTGTCTTCCAAAAAGACACATTGCTAGGAAAATAGAAAAAAAAGCACTAATTTCGGAATGAATGCATGAATCTACATGATCCTGCTTCACACAAAACACAAGACAGGCTTCAGGAAAATTAGCCAGAAGCACCTTTAATAGATTTACAGCAATCAATGCCATTCAGAGGATAGCTTTCCCTTGATGCCTGCCAGGCGGGGTTATTCAGTCCATGCAAGGATCCTCAACGTTACAATCCCCAAAGCAGTGATCAGTACCACAGCGCTTTAGCTTTACCAGGGGGTACTCAGTACCACCCCCTGTTGGCTGATGAGCTACTGAACTACTGCATTATCTACATAGCGGTGCTTCAGGTACTTGAGGTCCACAGCACTTATTGTCTTTGTTCCACCTGTACCCAAAATTAATGTACTGAACCCCATTTAACCTCATCTCATCTCACTGACAGGGGACAGGACAGAATGCGTAATGAAACTGTATCACACAGCACTGCCTGTTACCTATGGCTTAATCAGATGGAAATGTATTTGTAGTATAATTTCATTTTAGTTCAAGCTGCTTATCCATGTCTAGCCCTGACAACAATCCTGTTTATATTTACGATGGATTTTGCAGTTTCCATGTCTGCTGTGAGCTGATTGCATTGCACCTTAAAATAGGTTATAAAATATAGAGTGGACCAGCAAGGGTCATTCCAGATCTTAGGTCAATTCATTCTTTTATGTTGACAGTCCACTGACACATGCTTCAGAAAGGTAATAAGGTTATTTGTCAGGGTCACTCCCCACGTGGGAAATCAAATGGTGTTTGCAGTCAGCATAAAACATTCTGTAAATGTCTCATTAGTTTATGTCCATGTGAAAGCGATGGGTCTCAGGAAAGTTGTGACAGTGTCTGGATTCATTTCTGTTTGATATGCTAGCTCCTGTGCCCCCTAAATTCACACTGACTCATGGCTGATTAGGCAACACCACTTGAGTAGTGTGCTTCAGTGGTGTTGCTGGCTTTTTTCAGTGTGTGAATATGCTCTACAGTGCGTGAATATGCTCTACAGTGCGTGAATATGCTGTACAGTGCGTGAATATGCTCAACAGTGTGTGAATATGCTCTACAGTGCGTGAATATGCTCTACAGTGCGTGAATATGCTCTACAGTGTGTGAATATGCTCTACAGTGCGTGAATATGCTCTACAGTGTGTGAATATGCTGTACAGTGCGTGAATATGCTCTACAGTGTGTGAATATGCTCTACAGTGCGTGAATATGCTCTACAGTGCGTGAATATGCTCTACAGTGCGTGAATATGCTCTACAGTGCGTGAATATGCTGTACAGTGCGTGAATATGCTCAACAGTGTGTGAATATGCTCTACAGTGCGTGAATATGCTGTACAGTGTGTGAATATGCTCTACAGTGTGTGAATGCTCTACAGTGTGCTCTACAGTGCGTGAATATGCTCTACAGTGTGTGAATATGCTCTACAGTGCGTGAATATGCTTTACAGTGTGTGAATATGCTCTACAGTGTTACTGTCCCAGTCGCTGGACAATTAGTTTTGTTGCAAATGGATAACGGCTCCTTGCTTGGACTTCTCTCATACCATAAACTGATGAATAGCACTGGCACCGCAAGACCAACTGCATATAAATGAGGTCACTTGTTTAATTAATCTACCTAATATCCTTGTATCCAGATCAACAGAAACATCCATGAATCTATGAGAATGAGACCATGTTTCATATTTTAACAAGCTTTACCGTGTATTGCTTTCAGCTACCCACATAACATTCTACACTGAATGCTATTGATTAGATATAATACATACCACTAGTATTACAGTTTTTTATAATTGCTTTGACTCATTTTTCAATCCAGCGATCCAATGTGCATAACTCTTAACACAAGATGCTGAACTTCTCAATTTGGAGTCAAAATCCCATACAGAGTGCAAAATAAATACTACTGTGTCAAATGAGATAACTACACCATGCAAAAGCAAGCCATAGCACCAAAACAACAGGTGCTGTGATCACTGAAGTTTAATCATTGAAGCATTGCTAAATAAAACACCCATTAGCAAATAATGCGGTCAAACACAAAATAATTCAAATCAAAACAAAGTCTAAAAGTGTAATTTGCTCATATTCAAATGATCAACATTACAATGAGCAAATGATAGCAACCTGCAGAATAAAACATATTCTAAATAATGTACAGTAAGCATTCAGTGATATTCTACACAGTTACATCAAATATCATGTAGCAATCCAAAGATGACCAAAACCCAAACTACTGATCAAGATCCTGTATACATTGCAAAATGAATGCAGTGGAGTCAACCATGCAGCAATAAAGACACCAAAAGCAAATAATGTGTCCAAAACATCAGAACTTTGTTTGAACATTTTCTTTTTAATCTTTGAAACACAATAACATAAATGAGTCTTACATAACAATAACGAATACTGCTGTTGAAAAATGTAGTGATGAACTAATTATCAGTTAAGCTGTCTTGCATTCTCACATAGAGAAAGCGATTTGCAATTATGACCCCCAATTGTTACCAGGTGATCAAATAGTTAAGAACTCTACCAGATAAGTGTTAGCATTTGACATGAGTCCTAATGGTTGACAGGGCAAATTTATGATTGGAAGAGGTGATTTACAGTTATGCATGTTGTATGTTAGCGTGGAAAAATGTGTCTAAAAGGTTGCATTTTACCACTCAGTTTCTCATTATGTGTTAAGAGTTGTGCACATTGGGTCGCTGTATTGAAAAATGAGTCAAAGCAATTATAAAAAACTGTAATGCCTATCCTGACTAATACATGTGAGAATGTGGCTGTTCCCAATTGAGATAGTTGGTGCTAATTGGGAACAGCCATATCAGATAAAAAGGGAGCTTGAAGCTCCATTAGAGAGAAGACTTCCAGGGAGCTGGTAACCGAGGAGTACTGTGTGCAACACAAGGAGTGTTGTGTGCAAGACAATGAGTGCTGTGTGTATCCAATGAGTGCTGTGTGTAAGACAATGAGTGCTGTGTGCAAGACAATGAGTGCTGTGTGTAAGACAAGGAGTGCTGTGTGTATCCAATGAGTGCTGTGTGTATCCAATGAGTGCTGTGTGTAAGACAATGAGTGCTGTGTGTAAGACAACGAGTGCTGTGTGTAGAGTGCTGTGTGTAAATGAGTGCTGTGTGTAAGACAATGAGTGCTGTGTGCAAGACAATGAGTGCTGTGTGTAAGACAAGGAGTGCTGTGTGTATCCAATGAGTGCTGTGTGTAAGACAATGAGTGCTGTGTGTAAGACAACGAGTGCTGTGTGTAAGACAATGAGTGCTGTGTGTAAGACAATGAGTGCTGTGTGTAAGACAATGAGTGCTGTGTGTAAGACAATGAGTGCTGTGTGTAAGACAATGAGTGCTGTGTAAGACAACGAGTGCTGTGTGTAAGACAATGAGTGCTGTGTGTAAGACAATGAGTGCTGTGTGTAAGACAATGAGTGCTGTGTGTATCCAATGAGTGCTGTGTGTAAGACAAGGAGTGCTGTGTGTAAGACAAGGAGTGCTGTGTGTAAGACAAGGAGTGCTGTGTGTAAGACAATGAGTGCTGTGTGTATCCAATGAGTGCTGTGTGTAAGACAATGAGTGCTGTGTGTAAGACAATGAGTGCTGTGTGTAAGACAATGAGTGCTGTGTGTAAGACAATGAGTGCTGTGTGTAAGACAATGAGTGCTGTGTGTAAGACAATGAGTGCTGTGTGTAAGACAATGAGTGCTGTGTGTAAGACAATGAGTGCTGTGTGTAAGACAATGAGTGCTGTGTGTAAGACAAGGAGTGCTGTGTGTATCCAATGAGTGCTGTGTGTAACCAATGAGTGCTGTGTGTAAGACAATGAGTGCTGTGTGTATCCAAGGAGTGCTGTGTGTAAGACAAGGAGTGCTGTGTGTATCCAATGAGTGCTGTGTGTAGCCAATAAGTGCTGTGTGTATCCAATGAGTGCTGTGTGTAAGCATGGTTTTGTTGGGAAAACGGCTTAGCTGTCCCAACCCTTTAGTTTATGAAAACTAAAACTTGTTGCATCCTTGTTCATATTGTATTTTAGTAGCATTATTTGCACTTACTGTAAACTACACTGTATTTAAGTATTAATCTTGCATTGTAACCATGTGCAGTACTGCCCTGTAACACCTGTGAGTCACCTTGGATAAAGGTGTCTGCCAAATAAAAGGCGGGTCATGCTGGAATCTAATTCGAAGAGCTCGATACAGCCATGGCCGTCCCTAGCTATGAGGACACCAAGGGCGTGTCCTCGCTTGTTTTTTTATTTATTTATTTATTTATTTATTGTTTCATCAATGCTGATGCTCATGTAAAAATTCTGGTAAAGTACAAGAGATTCCTTCATTTTCTCTGTTGGTCTGCCATGTAACATAGAATAGTAAATACCAAGCAATCATATAAATACTGTCAGCTATAGCTTGAAAACCTAAGTAAAACCTAACCCTAAGCATGTTGAGTCCAGTCCAGTCCAGTCTGGGTCCTGCTGGAATCTAATTGTAATATCTTGATACAGCATGTTGAGTCCAGTCCAGTCCGAGTCCTGCTGGAATCTAATTGTAATATCTTGATACAGCATGTTGAGTCCAGTCCAGTCCAGTCTGGGTCCTGCTGGAATCTAATTGTAATATCTTGATACAGCATGTTGAGTCCAGTCCAGTCCGAGTCCTGCTGGAATCTAATTGTAATATCTTGATACAGCATGTTGAGTCCAGTCCAGTCTGGGTCCTGCTGGAATCTAATTGTAATATCTTGATACAGCATGTTGAGTCCAGTCCAGTCCGGGTCCTGCTGGAATCTAATCCAGGACTTCAGGAGCAGGTTAGCAGACTGGCACGTGGTCTCATATGTGAGTCATAGGCTGAGCAGGGAGTAGATTTCTTAGTAGCCTAAAGATGAATTGATATCACTGGGTATTAAGATGCACTGAAAGTGTCTGGCTGGAACTAGTCTATATATAAGTTATGATATTTGCCCTTCAAATGAATGCAGTCTGTAACATGTGGTCTTTACAATGTTACATTGTATTAAAGATCATTGGGACTGAATTCATCAATACCGCGACTATGTATTCATGGTAATTGTATTGTTTGTTACTACTGAACTTCATATTTTTAAGCAAGATGCATCAGTTTTTTGTACTCACTTAACATTCACTGTTTTGCTTTTCTATGTCTTGTGATAATAGCACACAGCAGTTTATCTGTAGTACTGTTTTACAAATATTTGCTTGAACTAACATACAAAAAAAAACTAAAAATAAGTGATTAATAAAAGGAGGGCCAGTAATGATGGTACTGTAAAGCTAATTCCAGTGAAGAAAATGGATTTTACAATATAGGTCAGCACACAGAGTAGGATCTGGGACAGAATTACAAGATTGAGCTGTGCTCTCATCACACCAGACTGCAGCAACTCTGTACTGCTGACTGACCCTCCTCTCATCAGGAGACCTGAATTCAAAAGCACGAAACGATGTGGGGAATGAAGTGAAATCGATGGATACAGTCTTCAGTGAATCGTCTTTATCTGACACTTCATCTGAAGCTGTTTCCATTCACTTAGGCCTACAGTACATGCTTGCTGATGTTTTATCAGGAGAGGTTGTTAAAACTCTTCTCTACTTCTTAAATAGCATCGTAATAATCAGTGTAATCCTATATAGGCAATCCTATATAGGATTACACAGCTGTATTATTGGATTTGAGCAATACCTGTATGACTGAACAGCCTTGTGATAATCTGCGTGTAGTGCATTAGCCCTAGGCAATCTTATATAGGATTTCACAGCTGCATACTTGCTAACATTTGGAAACTGTTCAGTGGGATTCTCATCTCTGGGGGGCGGGAGGCGGGGGGAGGGGGGGAGCGTGTGTGTGTGTGTGTGTGTGTGATATGCATCATACACATGGGAAGAGTCATAACAAAAAACACTCATTATCATATAATAGATGTATCCCCCCCAATTCAACACGACACGACCATCATGACAGTAAAAATAGACATAATGAAGTGTTCTTCCCTTTGTATAAGTGAGTGATCAGCAGATGTGTCAGCCACACCAAGAGCACAGCGTGTGGTTTTCACTAACTCTACTGTGCAGAATAAATGATTTTTTTTCTATTTGTAAATATCAGGACTTTCTTCCTATGCTTTGGGACGCGGGACATTTGCTAGGAAATCGGGACTGTCTCGACCATATAGGGGCTGTTGGCATGTGTGCAGCTGTATTGATTTGAACTAGGGATGTAAATCATTAAGAGTTTAAACGTTTAAACGTTAGTAAAGTGTCAAGCGTTTTTAATTTTGCTTAATCATTTAAATATGGCAAAATATGTGCACGTCAAATATGAACTGCTTTAGATGTGTAATGGCTGCAGTATGGGACACTGACTTTAGGTTTAGGGTTTCAGTGTATTGGTTATTCATTGTTTTATTAACAACAATATGATAATCAATCCGATTGCAGTGTTCTGACAGGAACATTTGTTGGTACCTTTGTAAGGACAGTGCAAATAACAGCTACTCAATTTTTTTTATTTTTTATTATTACTTTCTACCTTTGTCACATGGCATGATTGTCATTGGATATTCACCTCCCAATGTCCAGCATGCTTTTGGTCATGTGACTAGTCTGCTTCTATGAAGCTGGATCTAGCATGGAGGAGGTGGGGCCCAGACATGCAAGAGAAATCTGTATCAACTACAGGAAATGTTACCAGTTTTTTCCCATTCTCAAACACTGTATGTGCAATTCATTAAAAAATGCATGAATAAAACACACACAGAAAACTAAACATCCACATACAGTACACGGAAATATTACAGTTTTTCCCAATTGTTTACACACGTTTGCTGAATCTTTGGCTCCTTTTCCCAAAACTCTAAACACAAAACACAAAACCACAAACACAAAATGCAAAACTCTACAAATCTCTAGCAAAAGCAAACACTGCATTCAAAACTGTTTTATCTCTTTCCAAAATGTTTTTTTGCATCAAAATGACACACACACACACACGCGCGCGTCATATGAATAGATCTGTCTACCAACCAACAACACACTGATGTGCTCAACACAAAATACTACTATGAATATCCCATCAGTAGGTTTATGCCTTTTGCATTTTCGGTGCTACACTGTAGCCGGTTGTAAAAAATTGTCACAGTAATGTATACCTACTCAAATATATATAAATAAACACACACAAATGCAATACAGTAACAAAAACATTGTCATTTATTTCCAAAATGCAGTATTTTTGAACACTTGTGTTTTGTATGTCACACTTTCCATACCCAACAGGAGAAAACCAGGAAAAACATTCAGTAAGATAAAGGGTTTTCTGTATAAAAATAAAAACTGAAAGTGGCTCATTCTTTCAAAACTCTAAACACAAAAAGACAAAAACACATGCAAAATGTAAGACAAAAGAAATTAGGCTGCATCCCGCCTCCTATTTTGATCTGGCCACAGCACCTCATCTACATCACAAGCGATGTTGTCCCTGGCTAAACAGCGGGGAAAGAATCTTCTGGAGTGACGGATCCAGCCGCCGAAAGCCTCCACATCAACTTCACCACATGCATCCTCCATTGCCTGGAGAAGAGGCATGCATGGGAGGGGATGGCAGTCATGCACCTTCCATCGCCTTGCCGAAAAAAACTCTTCAGTTGGGTGTAGGAATGGGGAATATGGTGGGAGGTATAGAACAATAAATTGTGGGTGGTCAATGAACCAGTTGCGGACCAGAGCAGCCCGGTGGAAACTCACGTTGTCCCAGATGACAACATACCTGGGCTGCTCTGGTCCACCCGTCTGCTCGGCTGGAATCAGGATGCCATGTAGCGTGTCCAGGAATGTGATGAGAAGGGTGGTGTTGTAGGGACCAAGGTTGGTATGGTGATGGAGGATGCCTTGCTGGCTAATGGCTGCGCACATGGTGATATTCCCTCCACGCTGTCCAGGGACATTCACAATGGCACGGTGGCCAATAATGTTCCGTCCCCGTCCCCTTCTTTTGGCTAGGTTGAAGCCAGCCTCATCAATGTAAATATAAACGTGCTGAATTGCAGATGCATCCAGCTCCAAGACTCTGAAACAGACAACAAGACAATATGTGAAATAGACCTAGAGCAGTCAATATGGTGAGGCACAATACACTGGATTACAGTACTGTAATGTGTCTATACAGTGCTGATATGATAGTAAATTCATAGTATAGTACTTACTTGCACATATTCATAGCGCTGTTCTTTATCTCTCTCTGAGTTTCACTCAAATAGCACCCTGTAGACCTGTTTCATCTGGATTCGGTTGCGTTGTAATACACGGTCCAATGTAGACAAGCCCACTTGGTGAATTTTATTGAATATTGTGTTGTCTGCAATTATGTGGTTCTGGATTTCTCGTAGTCTAATGGTATTGTTTGCCATCACCATGTTCACAATAGCAGTCTCCTGTTCTGGTATGAACAGCCGATGTCTTCCACCATGTCCTGGCCATCTCTTAGTTCTGCAGAAGATCCACAAATATGATATGATTGGTTACAGTAAGCTAAAATAATCTATTTTCTTTCAATATGAATTGACATTACTGTAACATTGACCAACAATCACTGAGTAACATAGGCCTACTGATATGTCGGACTGCAGTATACTACAGTATACATACATAAAGAGCATAGTGTAGATGGTAGGTAACTTACTGGTTCTCATTTCTGAATGTACGGATGATAGATCCAACCGTGTAGCGGCTCAGGTTGGGCTGAACTCTCTGCCCAGCCTCCCTCATACTCAATCCATGGTTGAGCACATGGTCAACCAATGTGGCCCTGATCTCATCTGAGACAACTGTCCTTCCTCGTCCTCGTCCTCCTCTTTTTCCTCTTACTCTCACTCCTTGACCTCTAGCTCTTGCTTCACCATTGACTTCCATTTTCCTCCAAAACAGGAGAGCTTATCTGTGGCCTTTTCTAGTGCTAAAGCTCTGATTTCTAAGTGAACAATTCAGCAACTAGTGTTTACACCTGTGAGGAGTGGGTGTTGCCAGTTGGTGTATAGAGCTTGGCATTGTGATTGGCGTTGCTTTCCAAAGGGACTACAGAGACTTTAATTTTGAATGTTGTGCCTAATGTAGAGAACTGTGTAGTGTTTTGCAAAAAGTGTGATATAGAATTGGAAACTGAGTGTAAAGCAGGAATTGTGCTTGCAATTTTGCAGACTTGGTTTAGGGATTTGGTACATGAGTTTTAGGTTTCGGTGATTGCATTTCAAGTTCCAATTTTAGTGTGTAAACAATTGGGATAAACTGTAAAAAAAAAACTAAAAATAATAAGGTCACGTTATCAAAAAAAAAAAAAAAGTTTGCTTTGCTGAAATTTCAGGTATTTCCTGTCAGTTGTTTTGATAAAGACCACATAAATATCTTAGCCATGTGCACGCAGCCCCTGAGCCAGGATGGAGGTGTTCCAGGATAAAGCTGCCACATGGCAAGTTAGCTGATAAAGATATACAGAGTTCTATTTCACTGATGTTTACAACACGGTGAACACTGCTTTGTACACATTCTCTGTTGAGGTTATTTTTAAGCCAGTGCTGATGGTAAACGCCACTGGTATGTGCAACCCTAGCAGGCTTCACTGAACACTGAGCATTGTAGCATCTAGTGATGGCAAGCATCTCTGAGGCGCACACATGGAGTGTGGGCCATGTGGATGTGGTGTAAAGCAATAAGGGGAAATGAGTAATAATGGAAAGTAATACTGGAGCTGATATGCTGTAGGAATTCTGGCTTTGAAGCCATGGCTTTAAAACAGTCAAACAGCAGCACCTAGAGAAAAAATACATGCATTCATTTGCGTGTTAACTTTCGGAACTTTCTAGAGCTGTTTATGAGCTACATTGAGAGATGTATTCATTTACTGTAACTGTTAATATCACCCACCCCACCTCTGTTTTAAACGCTCACTCGTATTGTTTTGTGCAGTCAGTGTTGTCCTATGTAACTACTTTTCATTTTGAGGAATTGTTTAGTTTAGTTTTTTTAAATAGTGTTATGGTGTGTTTATAGCTCCTGTAGGAAATATAAAAAAATTGTCCCAGTAAAGGTTCCCCAGCAGAACTCTAAAGATTTTGACCTTGAAAGCAAGAATTTGTTGGGTTGGGTCCCTCAGTGCATTGACCTTGGTGTGACAGCGTTAATTATGCAGTAATCCCATCCTGTGCAGTCACCTTTCCGGGAGCTACAGAGAAAACAAATCTCAAATTCGCATTGCTGAGGCTTTTCGTTTTACGCACCGGAAACCACACAGGCATGGCATCTGTCCGTGGCCTGAGGAAAAGTCAGTGGGAGTCGGGAACAACTGAACAGGATGAGGTGGGCTCAGGCTCCACACAGTAAAGCCCAGTGCAGTTTATTTTTGGAAGACTCTGTTTGCGGCGTTCATACCTGAGGGGTTGTGAGTGACAAGAGGTCTCCTTGGGATCCTTGAGTCCTCCAACAGAGACCTTCTATGGCAATAGTTTTTGTGGTCTCCTGGCAGTTTTGTCACGGCACATGGTGTGACTTGCACACATAGAGAGGCAGCCCGTGCCTCAGAGTAGATTGCCAGCAGGAAGCAATGGATATATGCTAAATATATGGGCTTCTGGGGAAGCATGATGTCACTTTGAGGCTCTATGAGATTCTCACAGGATACAATTGATTTACATCAGCTGATCATTTTTTTTTTGCCTGGTACACAGAACAAGGTTATTGTGTTGCAGTTTGTATACAGTTTGTATGTTTGCTGAAAATTAACCAAAGCGATGGTTCTGGCAGGCAACTCACTTTAACCTTGGATAAACATCAAACATATCTTAGGCGCTTCTAATACCAGAACTAATACCACCTGACTGAAATAAAAGGGAGCCATTCTGTGTTAAATTAACCAAATTCAACAGGTCTCCCCACTTGACCCTTTCATATGTACACAAAACGTTCTTCCTTACTTCAAAGTAAAAAGTGTCCTATAATGTACATGACTGAAAATACATTTCCAACCTTGCTAGCCCCCCGATATTGCAAGTGACACAGACGTCAAAGCACCTGGTAATGAGCAGCGGTCATTGCACAGAGCAACAGAACACCCTGTGTTAGGGAAGTGTTACTGCTCACAGTGCAATGATGCAATAAACAGTTTACGAATGTTCATATTGACATAAGGTGAGCTGCTACGGCAATGACCCACTTGGCCTTAGGCTTATAATGGTGACTGATATGAAAGAAAGTATGAGAATAATTATGAGAAATAATTAACCACAGTAAGCTTGTAAACTATAGTAGTTAGTGGTTGGTTGCACCTGGGTGGAGTACAGCTGAATAACACATTTTACTGTTGACATCTATAACTAGTAAGACAGCATAAACAACCTGTAGTCGCATAGGCTGTGAGCTACCAGAGTATAAATACAAGGCCCAGAGGAGCTCCCAATACCTCCAGATCATCTGGATCATTGGGGTAGCGTCTGAAGCTGTCTCTCCAGGGGTTGAGGTAATCTGATCATTTCTTTTTATCATCTCTCTTAATACTTCTGGCACGTATTGTATTCAGACAATAATCTTCAATGTAGAATGTAATGTGGGTATTTGAAACTAATAAATGGTAAACACTGTTAAGATTTCAAGGATGGTCTGGCCTCATCCTTATAGCATAACAAAGTAACTGATTCTGTGTTTACCTTAATGTACATGTACCAGCAAACACCGTCCATATTGTATATATGAATTTATTTACAAAAAACTAAATAATAAGTAGATAACACCAATCTATTGGGAACCAAATGAATTGAAAGTACTGTAGATCAACCCAGTTAAGCTTTAGTGCAAGACTTTACTCAAAGTAACAGTAGAGTTCTCTTGGCCTGATTAGTAGGCTTGTCTGTTTGAAAGGATGAGTCACATTTTAAGAGTGTAACAGCAAAGAGCCATCCAGAGCAGTGTCTGTGGGCTAATTAGTAGTTTGCAAAACAAATGGTTATTATGGGTTGTTATCCTTCAACGTCTATCAATAATGGGTACTAGACTATATATATCTTTAAACTGCATCCATGTGACCCCCCCCCCCCAAACACCTCTTTCCAATTGATCCAGTTGAATTGTGAAACAGAATTTACTGAACTGGTCTAAGAGGAGCTTTTGAAAGAGTCTTTAACCCTTCATTGAGACCTTACCCCGTCACGTTTTAACCTGAACCATGGAGAGTTGAGTCTAACCCTTCCTTCAGACCTTACCCCATCACGGTTTAATCTGAACCATGAAGAGAGTTGAGTCTAACCCTTCGTTCAGACCTTACCCCATCACATTTTAATCTGAACCATGAAGAGAGTTGAGTCTAACCCTTCGTTCAGACCTTACCCCATCACGTTTTAATCTGAACCATGAAGAGAGTTGAGTCTAACCCTTCGTTCAGACCTTAACCCATCACGTTTTAATTTGAACCATGAAGAGTGTTGAGTCTAACCCTTCGTTCAGACCTTACCCCATCACGTTTTAATCTGAACCATGAAGAGAGTTGAGTCTAACCCTTCCTTCATACCTTACCCCATCACGTTTTAATCTGAACCATGAAGAGAGTTGAGTCTAACCCTTCATTCAGACCTTACCCCAGCTTTACACATTATAATGCTGTGTAAGAACACATGTATTTCCTAAATGACTACTTTACACAGTAATTGGAGATGCTTACTGTAAAGTGTTGCCCTTATTACTGTGCAGTAGGGTTATCCTGCTTTGGCACCCTGTTAATATTGCTCTGAGAAAATATATGCAGAAGATGTAGGCTCCAGGGCTGTGGTAAGAGGTTATTGGAGTGGGTGTGGAATGAGACTGAAGCCTGTTCTGTTATGTCTGGTGCAGATAAGGACATGTTGGAAGGGTTATGTGATAGCCCTGAACAGTATAAGTAGAACGGCATTTGGCAGATGCCTTTATCCAAAGAACTTACATGAAGAGTGTTGAGTCTAACCCTTCGTTCAGACCTTACCCCATCACGTTTTAATCTGAACCATGAAGAGAGTTGAGTCTAACCCTTCTTCTTCAGACCTTACCCCATTGCCTTTTAAGCCTCTGAACCATGAAGAGAGTTGAGTCTAACCCTTCATTCAGACCTTACCCCATCACGTTTTAATCTGAACCATGAAGAGAGTTGAGTCTAACCCTTCCATTCAGACCTTCCCAGCCACCGAGCATCTTGTTAGCCTTTCCTTTATATCCCAACCATGTTTTAATCTGAACCATGAAGAGTGTTGAGTCTAACCCTTCGTTCAGACCTTACCCCATCACGTTTTAATCTGAACCATGAAGAGAGTTGAGTCTAACCCTTCCTTCATACCTTACCCCATCACGTTTTAATCTGAACCATGAAGAGAGTTGAGTCTAACCCTTCATTCAGACCTTACCCCAGCTTTACACATTATAATGCTGTGTAAGAACACATGTATTTCCTAAATGACTACTTTACACAGTAATTGGAGATGCTTACTGTAAAGTGTTGCCCTTATTACTGTGCAGTAGGGTTATCCTGCTTTGGCACCCTGTTAATATTGCTCTGAGAAAATATATGCAGAAGATGTAGGCTCCAGGGCTGTGGTAAGAGGTTATTGGAGTGGGTGTGGAATGAGACTGAAGCCTGTTCTGTTATGTCTGGTGCAGATAAGGACATGTTGGAAGGGTTATGTGATAGCCCTGAACAGTATAAGTAGAACGGCATTTTACTCCACTCTACTTGGCAGATGCCTTTATCCAAAGTGAACTTACAGGTGTTGCAGGACAGTCCCTCGGGTTACGACTACATTCTGGGAATTGTAGTCCTGCAACCCCCTAGAACTACAATTTTTCTCCTTCTCTGCCACAATATATATATAGTTTTCATTGTTTTCACTGAAATTTGGAGGATGCACTGCCTCCCTTGCCTCCTCTGAGGAGCCTCCACTGGTATGTATGTATGTATCTACTTACTGTATTTTTCAATCTGGTTTAGCGTCTTGGATGCAGGGTTTATAGATATATGAAAACATATATTCATGACATGAGTTTGGGAACAAAAAGTCCCCAAGTGGGTGATCCAGTTAAAGCGCTGCCACTGGGAGCACAGGAAGAGCAGGGATTGCTTCACCTCATAGCACAACAGCAAACCCTACTGGCCAGATTCAGAGTGGATAGAAAACAAGGTAAACTCTGTTCTCCGGGATCAGTAGCCCGCCCTCCCGCCCACCTCTGCTCTGGATTACTCAGCGTAAAGGCGATTCTAGCTTTAGTCTTGTGAGAAAGAAGGATGCTCACACTCCCTCAGAACGTCTGTGCTGTGTGGGGACTCGCTGCAGTGAGGAGAAAAAACAGAAGAACATTCCAAGTTGGGGAAAAATAAATAAAAATAATAACTAGTCACTCTAAATTAAAAAAAAAAAAAAAAAAGTTTGGGAATGAGAAAAGACCATTCGACCCATCAA
This sequence comes from Polyodon spathula, assembly GCF_017654505.1. Taxonomy (NCBI): domain Eukaryota; kingdom Metazoa; phylum Chordata; class Actinopteri; order Acipenseriformes; family Polyodontidae; genus Polyodon; species Polyodon spathula. The sequence continues at coordinate 1,510,983 of NC_054537.1, forward strand.
GGCTTGTCCCTTGTTAGCACACCCGTCTCCTGTACTGGGGGATCGCATACAAAAACACAGAATCTCGTCTTTTTTAAATGTTCCCAGTGTTTTAGGATATAGCTGATGTGTATGATTTGTTTATCTTTACTGAAATAAGTATTCTGAAAAGCTATTATATTTTCTACATGTCTATTAGCTGTCTAACAGGACTATCGCATTTTTTTCAGCTGATGATACAATCAGAGGAGTTGCCTATCACACCGTGCGCGCGCCTGTCTCCACTGGTGTGAAAGTTAGTGTCGTAGCGAAAGTGCCATTTTATCATAGAACAAATTGCTTCACGTCCGGTGTGTGGAGACCTTTAGGGTTATCTCATGCAAAAAGATTTCCACATTAAGTGCACTGTAACTCTGCATAATAACATTATAATGATGTGTAAGCACACATGCGTTTCCTAATTAGAGACACTTCATGTACAGTGTTACTGTAATCAATATCTGTCTACAAAGCTGTCAGAAAGGGTAACTGATACAGTAAGTGGCTGTTGATAAGGAAATAGGTTTGGACATCTCCCTTGACCCTGGCTATGGGTTCAGAGAGTTTTGACAGTTATTGCCTTTTTTACACACTGAGGTGAAGCCTTGCCTCTGACATATAATGCAATTGGTTCACTTTATTTTTTTTCTAGTAGTAGTTCTAGATTTTCTAGTAGTAACTCAGACTTCACTTTTGTAGCCATGTGCAGCAGAGCCTGCACATGGCTTGTGTGCCACACGCCTCTGACTCTCCCCTGCTCTCACTCAGAAGCTGGATGAGATCAGCCTATCTGAAGGCAGCACGGTGGACCTGAGGAAGCCTGGGGAGGACGAGGACGAGGAGTCAGAACTGAACGAGGAGGCCCTAGACCCAGAGGACTGCTTTTCCCAAAGTAAGCTGGACACATATTATACATGAACAGGTTACATTGTATTTGCTCCTTTGAAATTGTAATATTTGTTAAATATATTGAATCTGTATATATTGAATATGTGGCTATTTAAAGCACTGGAGACATCTCTTTAATATACTGTAGCTCCAGAACAGGTATGGCGGGCATGTTTGTGTTTCAACCCTGCCCCAGACAAGCTACTCTCTTGTGCCAATTGTTCTGTATTCCTTCATTGTGTGATGTGAAACCCAGACTGCTAGGAGCAGGGCTGAAGCCACCAGCGCTCTCTAACGGTCACATTGAACAAATCAATGAAGGCTCTCTCTCTCTCTCACATTCTCAGACACACTGTGCCCATTGGGCTTTACTTTTATTGAAGCATCAGATTTTTAATCATACATCAATGGGACATCCCACCATCTCTAACAGGCAGTCAAGAGACAGAAAAATGCATCTGCAACAGCTGAACCCAGTTTAGCTGTTAAGCATATTAAATTGCAATGGTTTGAATGCAATGAGTCAAGGTACATTCAGCTGTCAGGATAGTGCGTCTGCTGGTTTCTACAGAACATGTTTGAATTGAGCTCTACCAATTGTATTGCCACGTAGTATTAGTGTCTAAAAAACGGAACCCTTTTGCTCTTCCATTAGTTAGCTACAGTTGTCTAAAACGTGCAGTTGCTCTGCATTTTCTATATTTGCATTTTCAAATATCTGGTGCTACATTAGGTTAGAGAAAGAGCTCCATTTCAGTGCCTTATTCTCAGGAACTCTGAACACTTACAGGAGTGCCCAGCCTCTGCCTGTTACACACAGCCAACACATAAAAGCACATTGGAATAACATTGGAATCAGTACAGTTTACAAAAACCCCATTAGATAAAGAGACACGGCTACACAGGCTGATGCGTGTGCTTGTATGGAGGTATCCGAGAGGAGAGAGGGTGAGGATGGAGGTCGTTACCATTAGGAAGGGTAGACATTGCCTTTATCTTCTTTAATTGCTATATTAGGTTGTTGGTCACACAGTTAATGTCGACTTCCGGGGGCTAAAAAGACTGTGTTTCCTAAGTAAAGGTTTCAGTGTCGTTACTAATTGAGTTGCAACTACTTTGTTACCATATTCATGTTTTAGAGTTGAAGGAAATAATTAAATTCAGAGCATCTCAGATGCCAGTAATGGAGATAGTCAGATGAGCACAGGATGTGATAATGCAATTGCTCCATTGTTCTTGATGTGTGACAGAAAGCTTTTAAAGAGTCGCTGATACTGGGTTTCAGTTGGGTAACAGCGGTAATCTCTTATCAAGTTAGAGCAACAAGATTACCCAACACACTGATCATTAAACAGGCCTAAAACTGGATTAGGACAGGAGAGTCCTGTGAAAAGTGTTGCTATTGATGTGTGAAACTGATTTCAGGCAGTCAGACTCCATTCCCCAGTCTATACAAAAAAGAAAAAGAAAAATGAAGTAGTAATGGAGACACAGACAGCGACTGTATGACGTTCAAGTTCCATTGAGATGTGCATAGTGCAGCTTGCCAGTGTATAGAGGCTGAAGTCTTTGTTGAATATGAGGGAGTCAAAGCAGCAAAGTACAGTAATAGACAAGCTCCCTGATTGCTTTTGCCTTTAGAGGTCGCTCAGGTCTCCTGAATGAATTGGGTGGTTTCAGAGGGGTCCCTAGTGGAAATGAAGACATTTCACAAGCAGCTTTGGGATCACACTACAAAAAAAATCACATTCTCTCTCTCTCTCTCTCTCTCTCTCTCTCTCTCTCTCTCTCTCTCTCTCTCTCTCTCTCTCTCTCTCTCTCTCTCTCTCTATATATATATATATATATATATATATATATATATATATAGCATATATAAAAGTATGTCTCTACTATGTCTCTACGAGGTAATGAGATAGACTTTGTACATGAATGCTTTCATGATTATATATTTTTAATATTATTGCTGTTAGTTTTATTGTTATTATTATTAATAGTATCTGCATAATGTACAAAAAAAGTGTGATTATATTTCTCAATTGCTGAAATGATGTCTTGATTTAAATATTTATTACAATTGCTGAGGTGCAATAAATTGCCATTTGTATTCATGTTCTTACTCCTGGACCTTTACAATAAAGCTGTACCCTACCATGACTTAAATAACAGCATGTTTAAAAAAGCTATCTAAAACAATGCCAAACTTCTAGCTAATGAATAGCTATGTCAGCATTATTTTATTTGTACTACATGTATTTAAAAAGGAAATGTCTGTTTATACAGCAATTGAAAATGCAGGTTTAATCCTTTCCCCCAAAAAGCATCCTCCCCATCTTTAGAAAAGTTACAGAACTCTGAAAAGACTGTCAGAGGATTAAATGCGTGGGCTGGCTGAAGACTTGGTTAAACCATGTGTGCCCACATTTGTTCTGTAACAAACAATCAGTCATACCTTTAAACACTGACTAGTAAAAAAAAAAAAAAAAAAAACAGTAAAACAGCAGAGAAAGGCTTCAAAGTTCTTGTCAAAACATTGATCTGGTGCAAGGTAAGCTGTTATCTTGTCAGCATTCAGATGCAGCTTCAGGTTTTGTGTTTGAAGAGGGAAAGGGTTAGACCGTACACTAACACTCTTACTGCTGTCTGACTTGTTGTAAGTGTTCTAAGGGTTGTTAAAACCTGAATTTTTTTGATCAGGGTGCGTGCGTCAGTTCCCATGCTGTGACATTAACACCACACAGGGAGCTGGCAGGGCCTGGTGGACACTCCGAAAAACCTGCTTCAGAATTGTGGAGCACAGCTGGTTTGAAACGTTTATCATCTTTATGATTCTACTCAGCAGTGGAGCTCTTGTAAGTTGACTGACTTTGTTTTCTTAGTTTTTTCAAGTTCAAATGTCTGGATTAGAAACCCCAGCAGCACAACATCCATGGAGACAGCCCACACAGTACCAAGCATTAGCCATCCTTCCAGGATTAAGAGCCTCTGCTGTTTAAATCCTTGCATACTGGATACTTTGCTCAATTCCATTGTAACATGGATTACCATTCACCCACATACAGCACATAATGCAGAGGCATTTTCTAGGCAATCTGTGCCAACAAAATGGAACGGGTTCCGTGCTGTGCATAGGTTCTGTGTGCATGGTAAAGCACACGTGTGCCATGGCTGGATCACAGTCCTTATTGTTGTTGTATGTTACTGAGAGTACACATTATTATTGTTTTTTGCATGCCCTAATAATTAATGTTGTTCATATTTAGCATTAGCAGTGATATCAATACACAGACAATATGTTGATAAGAGCACATTTTTTTTCTGGAACTGCATGTGTTCTGGTATTTCCAGCAGTCTATACGGATTTATTTTGAAAAGATATCATCGTTATGCACATTTCTGTGGAGACTGGGGGGGGTCATTATACATTCTTTTTCTTTCTCCATCAGGCATTTGAAGATGTCAACATAGAAAAAAGAAAAGTGATAAAAAACGTTCTGGAATACGCAGATAAGGTGTTCACGTATGTGTTCATTCTTGAAATGCTCCTAAAATGGGTAGCGTATGGCTTTAAGAAGTATTTCACCAATGCTTGGTGCTGGCTCGATTTTGTAATCGTGGATGTAAGTATTTCTTTGTTCTTTATAAATTATATATGCATGCTGATATGATCTCGTTTGAATTTGTTTTAAAATAATATGTGACACACGAAGCGCTGTTGTATTCATGATAGAGGTTCAGATTTGTTTAAGCCAACATGTTTTCTCTGGGAAAGCTAAAACTAAGCAGTCTGAACCGCTAGTCAATATTGCCCAAAGCTTGTAGTCGTAATTATTGACTGTTTTCCCAGTAAGCATATGTTTTAAATGTGCTACCATAATTCTGAGGCTATAACATCTATTTATATTTAGTGTACTACAGTGTTTTACAAGAAGTGTGAGTACAAAAGATGTGTGTTTTACATGAGAGCGTATTATACAAGAGATGTGTGTTTTACATGAGAGCGTATTATACAAGAGATGGGTGTTTTACATGAGAGTGCATTATACAAGAGATGTGTGTTTTACATGAGAGCGCATTATACAAGAGATGTGTGTTTTACATGAGAGCGCATTATACAAAAGATGTGTGTTTTACATGAGAGCGTATTATACAAGAGATGTGTGTTTTACATGAGAGTGCATTATACAAAAGAGCTATCTCAAGGCAGTGTATTCATGTGCATTATACACAGGGGGGCATGGTATACAAATAATGCACATTATAATCTAAAATAACAAAAACTAATTCTAGTAAAGAATATGACCTACATTCCAATACAGCATAGAGACCTATACATCAGAAATGAAAAGCAAACCTGCTCCAAACGACTTGCAGGCAAATAAAGGATGACTGTATTGATGGGTCAGGATCAGGATTTGATTTTTTAACAGTAATAATTAGTGTACTGTAGCTCAGGGGTGTCAGACATGCTTCATAGGAATTGTACCTTGAATCAAGTGAATTTAAAAAAAAATCAGTAACTGTAAAAGACCTTGAAAAATATGAAATCTGTCCAATTGAACAAATAATTTGATCAATTATGTTACTGGGGAGCTTAAGTTGGAATGAAAACCAGAAGACCCTGCGGCCCCCCCCTGCATGTAGCTTATTGCCACTTTGTTTTTCATTGGCTGTAAACAGTTCCTATACCAATGGTTAATATATACTAATGTCATTGTCAAGCATACAGTAATGAGCATTGTGGGGGTTGATCAGTATGTTTACAGGACATGAATGATCCTCAATGCCTGCTGCCCTCATGTGAATGAATAGTGAATGAAATGTGAATTCACACTCACCAGGCTGACTGGAACTCATACACGTCTCTCTGGAGTGCCAGCAGCACTACACTGTGTGGAGGCAGGATCCGAGCCTAGATGCAAAGACAGGGGGGAGCGTTGGGTGGTGGTTCTTATGTTCAGATGTTTTGTAAATAAGATTTTGGAAAGGATTTTGCTTCAGTATTTGCATTTGTGATTTTAAGTTTAGAGTTAAGATTAGTTAGTAAGTAAGATTAGTAAGGCTTACAGATTGCAATTTAAAAATAGGACACATTGAAATGATTGTGCTGCTACAGCCCCAGTGGAGCCAAATAGAGGCATGTGTTCCTGTGCATAAAGCATGAGTGTGAACCCATGGTCTCAGATAAACGCAAAGCCATGTCTATAGCAGGTGCTGCTCTCTGAACTTGATAAGGCTGTATTCCACTTATCTTTCTATGTAGCGGTATATGAGTCAGTAGTATTAGAATACAATGTGTTGCAGATGTCTATGCACAAATTGATTATTTGTCATTTTGCCATATTTTCTTTTGTAATATTACTGTCTGCTTGTTTTAAATGTAGTTAAACTTCACCCAACTCTCAAGAACCCTTTCTTCTTGGCTTTAAAATAAGCAGATTCAAACCAGAGGCTGTAAACTAACGAGTGGAGTGAGATCAAATTAAGAAAATATTCTTGGAATTTCCCCTTTTATTCTTAGACCTTAGCCTTTTATTTTTAGAATCCCCCCTTGTATTCTTAGAACTCCCCCTTTTAAACAAAACAAGCACACATGGGGAAGTGAAATGCAGGCTGTGAAGTCCACAGGCTTTGATATCTTTACATTAGCAGTGCTGTGATGCTGCTGCTGTTCTGTGGGGTTCTCTTGGGGCTGGTTAGAAGTGAATTAGTGCTTGAGTTGCTTACATTAGCAGCCAGTGCCCCCAGTGGAGTGTGAGAGCATCTGGAATTGGCCCTTATCCCTTCAAGAAGATGTAGCCAAGTTGTTTTATTTAGGGTTAATGTCTGACGCAGTGATCGTTAGCTGCTGGATAACTGACTGAGCAATGGTTCGGTGTTCTGAGCAGAAGGCTGACATCTCTGCTATTATAAATCCAAACACATTATTTCAATTATTTTGAAATGTGTTTTTAGGTTTTGTGTTGCTCTAGGTAATGTAGCTCACAGCACAAGGAATGTATGTTGTTGTTAAAGCAAGTCTCAACATTCTAACATGCTGGTAGCTTTTTAGAGGGCCCATAGAAAAGTAACAGCCATACTCAGAACCGGATTGGCTGAGAAGATCTGTGAGATTTTAATTTATTTAAAAAACAATTGGTAATGAAATCATTCCGTACATCTTACCTTTTGTGTACTTGAAACATGTGCCTCGAGTGAATATTGTGTTTTTACTGAGAGAATGTTATTTGCTATACAGTAACATGTGTTTCTTTCAAACCTGCACATGGATCCTGCACAGATTGGATGTGCACAGAAGGTAAGGGTTATGGATATATTTCGTTAGCTAGAATCACTTGATCACTGCCAACTATTATTGTCTCACATGTTTGGGATCAACCATATTGGGACCATAAAAAATAAAAAAATGTTTTTGTGAATTTAGGGGTTTTGGACATTTATAAAGCAACATGCATTCCCATGTATAGCTTTACAAAACAGCTGTGCTTCATCCTGCTAGGGAGACCTGTTACCCAATCAATTAGTTCTCATGCTCGTCTCTCCAGTTCACCTGTACTTTATACTTTCATTGACACATTATTTAAAAGCAATTTCAAGTCGAATGGCATACATACATAAACAACAGTTATTTGTGTACCTGTAAAAGTAGCGTGACTATTAGGAATGACACACTGTATGGTATGTCTGAAATATTTGTGCTTCAGGGATTACAGTGGGGTTTACATTCAAGTGTTAGGACTCATCATGATGACAGATGATTTAATCAAAAAATATCTGTGCTAATTACCTGGTCTGTGGTGACATTCAGTCAGTTTCCAGGGAAGTACATAGGGAATACTGAATGATCGTTCGTAGTGTGCAGTTTTCAAAGTTTCCAGGGAAGTACATAGAGGATACTGAATGATCGTTTGTGGTGTGCAGTTTTCAAAGTTTCCAGGGAAGTACATAGAGGATACTGAATGATCGTTCGTGGTGTGCAGTTTTCAAAGTTTCCAGGGAAGTACATAGAGGATACTGAATGATTGTTTGTGGTGTGCAGTTTTCAAAGTTTCCAGGGAAGTACATAGAGGATACTGAATGATTGTTTGTGGTGTGCAGTTTTATTTGCCACAGGAGGAGGGGTTCAATGCAAGGACATCCTCCTGTGATGAATAAAAGCGTCACACCATGAACTATCATTCAGTATTCTATGTAGACCACAAGAATGTTTCCAAAATAAACAGCAATAAAATGTGTGCTTTTTCATATCAAATCAAATTAGTTCAGGGATTATTTTACCTGGCCGATTTATTTCGAACCCTGTTTCTGGCCTCTTTTGTCAATTTTCAGCCGAGGTGTGCATCTCTCTAAGGTGAAATCTTCTTGGATTGAAATAATATGCAGGCAGATCAGAAATTGATATTTCTTGACTAAACTCGTTTGAAGGAACTTAGTGTACAAATTAAAACAACAGAGAAATCTGAAGTGATTTCAGACAGTTGTTATAAAACACGTATAGGTGGTGGTATTGTTTGAATATCGAAGCACAGCTTCATTCTGAATTTCAGCAGCACACCACAGGGCTGGCATGGAAGCAAAGACACACTCGATACTAGCCCCATTGAGCATGTTATCTCTCTTGTGTTATTCCCCTCATGTTATTCCACTTAAGTGGAATACTAAAAATGATCCCACTATAGATATAGCCAGGTGTGAAGGGTTTATATTATAGAATGTTAGTGGGCTTCCAGAATGTTAACACAAGTTTGTGTTAACAAATTATAGAATGTTAGTCTGCTTCCAGAACAGAAGTTTGTGACACGTTTGCAAATGCAGTGCTATGCTGACACGATGGACTTTTGGTTGAATAGTTCTGCACACCAGGTAAAAGGTGCTAGTCAAATAGCAGCTCGGTATTTAAGGGTTGAATCTACTCATCAATGGGAAACAATGTCTGCAGCTGCATGTGTAGCATGGTTCAATTAGATATCAGGGTCTTGTGGAACATATTCTCTACATACTGTTGATGACAGATTCTATTCAAAAAGAAGTTTAAAACAGCGTTCGCATCTTAAATAATAGTCCAGTACATTCTGATAGAAAGGCTTCATGTCTGTATTTGTAAAAATCTAAGAAAAGGAATTTTTCAATAACCCTGTTTGATTTTCGTTGTCCGTTTTAATCCATTCGTTTCTTTGAACATGCATGAATCTCATTGCACGAGGTTCCTTTGCTGCACAGCCCCCAGTAAAGGGACAGAGTGGAGTGATTACCTGCTCAAACCTTCATTTTGCTTTGTTTGATTTGCCCCCCCCCCCCGTTCCACAGATCTCTTCAGAAACTTCTTACGATAGGGTAAGTCATAGTTCAGGCTACAGAGGTGAGTAGTGCATTGTGCAAATCATCTGCTAAGTTCAAGTTTAGGTCAAAACATCTGCATCGCAACCTGCTTCTGTCTGTCATACTTGTAAGTGTACAGTGGGGTGATATAACAAGCCACCGTGCCTACATTCAGATACGTATGTATTATTATTATATTCAAGATTGCACCGTGTAACAAATTTTTTTTTTTTTTTTTTTTTCCTGGGTAGTAAGTGTTATTTCCTAATTGCTTATGCCTCAAAAGTATAGAAAATGGCTATTATTCCCCACAAACTTTGCTTTTGTGACCAGGACAGTGATATTTTGAAATTTACCTATTTTCCAGAACATTCCAGATAGATTCAGTGCTGAGTAAACTTGGAGTAACTATTAGAACTTTCCAGTAATATAAATAGTAGTATAAATACAGGGGCCTTAAGCCCACCAGTTCAGTTTAGTTCCAGCTGCCTAAGTGGACACATATCTGCATTTTTCTGAGATGGCATCAAGAGGCTGCAATGGTGGCATTCCTGATGGGTCTCCAAGGTGGTTTTACCAAGTTTCCCTACTATCTTTGCCTATGGGACAGCAGGGACACCAAGGCGCACTACCACAGGCGGGACTGGCCACAGCGGACCGAGTTCTCTGTGGGGAGGAACAACGTCAAGTGGGAGCCACTGGTGGACCCCTGGAAGGTGCTGATGCCACCACTGCACATCAAATTGGGCTTATCAAACAATTTGTCAGAGCTCTAGATAAGGAGTCGGCAGCCTTCATATATATATATATCTTCCCTAAGATGAATTCCCCTCTCACTAGTCACAACAGCTTTGTCCAGTGGTTCGGGGCTTCCTGGGCAATCACAAGGCTTTAAACTACAGGAGCTGCCAGGTGAAGAACTACGCCACAATGTGTGTTTATTGTTTACAATATTTGAAAAAGAAAAATGAAAAAGCAAGGCGAAAAATACTGGAACCCGCTACCAAGGACAGTATCTGATGGGCCCTAGCTAAACAGTACATGTTAATTTCTCTATCTAATAACGAGGCATTTTCTAAGCCTGTTCCCTCGTCATCAAAACCAATTCACAATCCAAATTAGGAAATAACACTTACTACCCAGGAAAAAAATTGTGTTGCATAGTGTTGTTTATTGTTTTTATTAAAACAAACTAATCGCTGTCCTGGTCACAAAAGCAAAGTTTGTGGGGAATAATAGCCATTTTCGATAATTTTGAGGCATAAGCAATTAGGAAAAAAAACTTACTACCCAAGAAAAAAATTGTGGTGCATAGGTGTTGTTATGTTTTTATTAAAACAAACTAATTTAAAGCGACCGTGGCTTTTATATCACACAAAACAGGTCATTGGCCTTTAAGTCTTTATGTTATCTATAGAAGATCTGCATATTGACGGGTTTTGTTTTGATTATTATGATTTTTTTAAAAAGAAAATGACACTGCTGTTGACTTGTCCTTGTTGTTTCTCTGCTGGTGTTTGTTTTGTTTTTAATTAACAAGTCTCTGTCCCACACACTCCCCTGTATTCAGTGTGTTATCTCTGACTCGCAGCACAGTCATGTTGCTATGCTACAGAAAGAGGGCAGAAAGAGCTTCAACGGAGCGCAGGCCGACACCTGAGAGTCAGCTGACCCTAGCTGATTGGTTAACAGAGATTGCAGTGTGGAGGCTAATTGCTCACAGGAAGCTGACTCCTTTTAAGGCCAGTGCTCGTGGCATCAACACATTGATGTAATAGCTGCGTGGGATTTAAGAGGAGGGTTTATATTTGATTGTATGTTTTGGAAGGCATTTAGACAGATGTTTTGTGACACTGGGATTTGCATTGCGGTATTAACCCATGAGATATATCAGAATAGAGATCGAGACAGGCACGTTATCCACAGTGATTTAACCTGCTGACCTAACCTGTAACGGCTATCCAGATTATTAACACATAAACGAATGCTTCGACTAGCACACTAATTCATCTTAGCATGTTTGTATTGGTTGACTGGAGTATTTCTAGGGTACAGTTAGCTGGTTTTTAATTACTTCTTTGTTTTAGTTTTTTTTGTACTTGTTTTTGCTTCATAGTACTCAATTAAATAAACCTGGAGTTTATTTCTGACTCCTGTAATCACTACCAGGTCCTAATGCCCCCCATGTATGGTGTCTGCACACTAAGTATTTTAAACCATATTTAACAACTTTTAATCGTCGTTATTAAACACACCATCATCATTTACCAGGCTAATCATTAACCCACTTTTAGTTTTTAATCCCAAACACTTCACATGAATTACTTTGTTTACCAACCAGTTAGTTTACATTGTCTTTTCCATTTTTTAATCGACCACTTTCCTTTACTATATATACCGGTTAGTATATTCCATATATATATACCAGTCCTAGTTGAAACAAATGGTGGGTAAAGCAAGTAACAGACCATAAGGAAAAAATTAGCTGGTCAGAAATGTATATATAATATATATATATGTATATATATATATATATATATATACTATATACAGTTGTAGTCAAAAGTTTACATTCCCCAATGGAAATGTATAATTTCTAGACATTTCTTTTGGCAAGATTCTTTAATGGTTTTTGACCATTCTTCAACGCAAAACTGTTCCAGTTCATTCCAATTCCAAGGACTTCTCTTGTGCTCAGCCTTCTTCAACTCATACCAAAGCTTCTCAATCGGATTTAGATCGGGACTTTGACCGGGCCGTTCCAGAACCTTGATTTTGTTCTTCTTTAACATTCTGCAATAGATTCTGACGTGTGCTTTGGATCCTTGCTGTGTTGGAACGCCCAGTTGTGCTTTAAACCGAGTTTTGTGGCAAAGGGTTTCAGGTGATTGGCTAATATCTTTTGGTATGCTATGGAATCCATACTACCATGTAAAGACAGCCCCATAGAAGGATATTACCACCTCCGCGCTTGACAGGAGGTATGGTGTCTTTTCTAAGCCTCACCAGGCTTTTTCCAAAAGTAACGACTATCAGTGTGACCAAATAGCATTATTTTTTGTTTCATCACACCACAAAACCTTTGACCAGACTTTAAGCGATTATCCTTGTGATGTTTTCCTAAGGTGGCTTTTTTCTTGGCCTGCGAGCATTGAAAGCTTCACCATGCAATACTTGACCTGTGGATGAAATGGAAACCCCAGTCCCACTTGCAGCCAGTTCACTTTGAATATCTTTAGCAGTCAATCTCAAATTATTATTAACCTTCCTCACAATTCTTCTGCTTGTTCTTGGCGAAAAAACCTTCTTTCTTCCAGACCGAGGGAGCATTGCAACAGTACCAGGAGTCTTGTACTTTTTAAGAATAGAAACAATAGTTGAGATTGGGATACTCAAATGTTTGGAATTCATCTTGCATCCTTCTCCAGCTTTATGACAATAAATAATTTTCTGCTTAAGGTCTTCAGATAGTCTTTACTTTTTCCCATATTGACTTATTGGTAATGACATCAATCATCACATGCCTAACCCTTTTATACGCTCTAAGAATGTTCACCTACAATCCAGCATTTTCTAGACTTTTTCAGAATTAGATTCTTCATTATCGTATTGCAATTTCTAGTACCTTGTAGACAATACTATCATAGCATCAAAGGGTGTGAATACTTTTGAGTTAGCATTTTTGGAGTTTTGCAAAAAAAAAATGCTGAAATAAATAATTGTAGCCATCTAGTTCTTGTAACTTTTTCCCCCCATCCACAAAAGCAAAACATTTGCTACAAAATATTTTTCTAAAATTCTGTTTTTGAGAAAATTCTAGAAATTATAAATTTCCATTGGGGTATGTAAACATTTGACTACAACTGTGTGTGTGTGTGTGTGTGTGTATACATAATTCATGGATGAGGCTATATTTGCATCCTGAGCCATTCTAAAAAAGGGCATAATACCACAGTAGTGATGTCAAAAAGTGATAATTCCTCTAGAGGAAAATATACTTGAACTTTGACCTATTCGACTCCTTGAGACCATCACTTTCAATTCAAACACAAAATATCTTGTTTTCAATCACTCGACAACACCCTCAGTACAAAAATGCTCATTAACGATCAACAAAATAAGAATAATTTAAAAAATAATTATGTAAAGCTGGTACATTTTTAATCTCAGAGAAACTGGAGAGGAACGGGAAATTAAAACAAGGTAAAGGCAATCATCCAAATAAAGCTAAAGCACTAACAGAAAACGACAGATCATCTGCAACAAACTGAAGCACCACGTTTAAAAACCCCAACTGTACTGCTGAACCTCGACTTCTTTAATATTAGCATCACAAGGGTATCCATGTATTATAAAAAAAATAATAGATGGGCCTCTTCATTGTGTTACAGCAAAACAATTCCATCTTGTGTTTCTGTGACAGTTTATAAACTCGACCTTCGGTTTCATAACTTATGACTTCGTAGAAACCCTACATGGAATTTTTTTCCTGTAACTCACTGAATATATATATATAATGTGTGTGTGTGTATGTGTGCTAGCTCCCCTTCATTTTATGATGTTTTTGCCTTAAAAACAGTACTATTTTTACTGCTGTCATTTACCCAAAACTGCATTTTCTATTATGTTTTTTCTTATTTTTTATTCATTTATTGATTTATGTTTTATTATGTTTACCTTGTCAGTGCTATCATGTTGTTTCAGTCAAATGGAAGCTTACAAGGAGAGTAAAATGCAGTCTCAGTGCTGTGACACACAATACAGTACAGCCTCAGTGCTGTGACACACAGTACAGTACAGTCTCAGTGGTGTGACACACAGTACAGTACAGTCTCAGTGCTGTGACACACAGTACAGTACAGTCTCAGTGCTGTGACACACAGTACAGTCTCAGTGATGTGTGACACACAGTACAGTACAGTCTCAGTGCTGTGACACACAGTACAGTCTCAGTGCTGTGACACACAGTACAGTACAGTCTCAGTGCTGTGACACACAGTACAGTACAGTCTCAGTGCTGTGACACACAGTACAGTACAGTCTCAGTGCTGTGACACACAGTACAGTACAGTCTCAGTGCTGTGACACACAGTACAGTACAGTCTCAGTGCTGTGACACACAGTACAGTACAGTCTCAGTGCTGTGACACACAGTACAGTCTCAGTGCTGTGACACACAGTACAGTCTCAGTGCTGTGACACACAGTACAGTCTCAGTGCTGTGACACACAGTACAGTACAGTCTCAGTGCTGTGACACACAGTACAGTCTCAGTGCTGTGACACACAGTACAGTCTCAGTGCTGTGACACACAGTACAGTACAGTCTCAGTGCTGTGACACACAGTACAGTACAGTCTCAGTGCTGTGACACACAGTACAGTCTCAGTGCTGTGACACACAGTACAGTACAGTCTCAGTGCTGTGACACACAGTACAGTACAGTCTCAGTGCTGTGACACACAGTACAGTACAGTCTCAGTGCTGTGACACACAGTACAGTCTCAGTGCTGTGACACACAGTACAGTACAGTTTCAGTGCTGTGACACACAGTACAGTACAGTCTCAGTGCTGTGACACACAGTACAGTACAGACTCAGTGCTGTGACACACAGTACAGTACAGACTCAGTGCTGTGACACACAGTACAGTACAGTTTCAGTGCTGTGACACACAGTACAGTACAGTCTCAGTGCTGTGACACACAGTACAGTACAGTACTCAGTGCTGTGACACACAGTACAGTACAGTCTCAGTGCTGTGACACACAGTACAGTACAGTCTCAGTGCTGTGACACACAGTACAGTACAGTCTCAGTGCTGTGACACACAGTACAGTCTCAGTGCTATGACACACTGTGGCAGGCTGGCGAGTGGATAGAGGCCCAGAGACAGTCTGCAGTTCAAAAAAATAACAATTTTATTATAAATAAACAAAAATAAAGTGCACAAGGGCAAAATAACAGATACTCAAACACAAATAAAGCAAAAACAAAACTCACAAAAATAAAGTTTCCAGGCTGGGCAATGCCTTCACTGGATTTAGAAAATTCAAAAAAAACACAAAACAAACACCAACCTGCTTCCTCAGCTCCCTCCTCCCCAATGAGAAGCAGAGGCCTCCTTTTATATCAGGTGGCTGGGCGCTGATTGATCGTTAATCAACCTAATCAACTAATCAACCCCAGCCACCTGAACATAATAAACCCAGGCAGGCAGGGGAAGTTAACCCCATCCCTGCCAATTTAAAAGGGCAGAGCTTTGCTCTGCCACACACCTCCCCCCATGTACAACGTACACCGGCCGCAATCGGCCAACTCCCCCCTCCCCCCCCCCCCCCCCCCCCCCACCCTCCTCCCCCCAAGAGTCCAATTATGTCCCTTGGGTGGGCTGTTATGGTGGGTGGTGGTGGGCGGGGTTGATGTCGGAGCCCCCAAGCCTTCTTTGGTTGAGGGGGCCCCGAATCTCCAAGGTAGCATGGCGACGGCGGCCCGGCTCCCTCTGGTGGCGGAGGCGGCGACGGCGGCCCGGCTCCCTCTGGTGGCGGAGGCGGCGACGGCGGCCCGGCTCCCTCTGGTGGCGGAGGCGGCGGCCCGGCTCCCTCTGGTGGCGGAGGCGGCGACGGCGGCCCGGCTCCCTCTGGTGGCGGAGGCGGCGGCGGCGGCGGCCCGGCTCCCTCTGGTGGCGGAGGCGGCGGCGGCGGCGGCCCGGCTCCCTCTGGTGGCGGAGGCGGCGGCGGCGGCCCGGCTCCCTCTGGTGGCGGAGGCGGCGGCCCGGCTCCCTCTGGTGGCGGAGGCGGCGGCGGTGGCGGCGGCGGGCGGCGGCCCGGCTCCCTCTGGTGGCGGAGGCGGCGGCCGGCCCGGCTCCCTCTGGTGGCGGAGGCGGCGGCCCCGGCTCCCTCTGGTGGCGGAGGCGGTGGCGGCGGCCCGGCTCCCTCTGGTGGCGGAGGCGGCGGCGGCGGCCCGGCTCCCTCTGGTGGCGGAGGCGGCGGCGGCCCGGCTCCCTCTCTCTCTCTGGGAGCGACAGCAGATCCTCCTCCCTCTCTGGCTCTGGGAGTGACGGCAGGCTCCTCCTCCCTCTCTGGCTCTGGGAGTGACGGAGGCTCCTCCTCCCTCTCTGGCTCTGGGAGCGACAGCAGATCCTCCTCCCTCTCTGGCTCTGGGGACGACGGCAGATCCTCCTCCCTCTCTGGCTCTGGGAGCGACGGCAGCTCCTCCCCCTCTCTGGCTCTGGGAGCGACGGCAGCTCCTCACCCCTCTCTGGCTCTGGGGACGACGGCAGCTCCTCACCCCTCTCTGGCTCTGGGAGCGACGGCAGCTCCTCACCCCTCTCTGGCTCTGGGAGCGACGGCAGCTCCTCACCCCTCTCTGGCTCTGGGGACGACGGAGGCTCCTCACCCCTCTCTGGCTCTGGGAGCGACGGCAGCTCCTCACCCCTCTCTGGCTCTGGGGACGACGGCAGCTCCTCACCCCTCTCTGGCTCTGGGGACGACGGCAGCTCCTCACCCCTCTCTGGCTCTGGGGACGACGGCAGCTCCTCACCCCTCTCTGGCTCTGGGGACGACGGCAGCTCCTCGCCCCTCTCTGGCTCTGGGAGCGACGGCAGCTCCTCGCCCCTCTCTGGCTCTGGGAGCGACGGCAGCTCCTCGCCCCTCTCTGGCTCTGGGAGCGACGGCAGCTCCTCCCCCCTCTCTGGCTCCCGGGAAGGCGGCTCACCCCTCTCTGGCTCTCGGGAAGGCGGCTCACCTCTCTTTATTGGAGTGACCGGTGGATCTCCCATGTCTACCGCCAGGTAATTAACCACCATGAGGGCAACCTCTGGGAAGGAGGCCGGGTGGTGTTGTTCCTCCCACTGTTCCCACCTCTCCCCATCTCGACGCCACAGCGTGTTGATAACTATGGGGAGATCGTGGACGAGGTCTGCCTCAGGGTGCATCAACCAGTCCCAGATCTCCTGGGACGGTGGTGAAGGTGGTGGTGCTGGAGGTAGTGGGGTGGCCCCTGATGCCCGGGGTGAACACTGCACCTCTTCCTGGGCCTGGTTGTAGGGGCATCCTGCCCAGTTGTGGCCGTCCTCCTCACACCGGCCACACCAGTTTGCCGGTGGCACGTCTGGGCAGGACCGCCAACGATGGTCCTCCTTCCCACACCAGGAACACCAGGGGAAGAGGCTGGCCGGGTCCTCCAGCGGTGGCTGCAGCAGCTTACATTTCTTCAGCTGCTGCTTGTCCTGCCTTTTCCACTGTCTGCTCTTCTTTCCCATTTTTTTTTTAAAAAAAAATAAATAAATACTGCTCTGAGCCTCTAGGTGGCACTATCCCACTTTGACACCAAATGTGGCAGGCTGGCGAGTGGATAGAGGCCCAGAGACAGTCTGCAGTTCAAAAAAATAACAATTTTATTATAAATAAACAAAAATAAAGTGCACAAGGGCAAAATAACAGATACTCAAACACAAATAAAGCAAAAACAAAACTCACAAAAATAAAGTTTCCAGGCTGGGCAATGCCTTCACTGGATTTAGAAAATTCAAAAACCACAAAACAAACACCAACCTGCTTCCTCAGCTCCCTCCTCACCAATGAGAAGCTGAGGCCTCCTTTTATATCAGGTGGCTGGGCGCTGATTGATCGTTAATCAACCTAATCAACTAATCAACCCCAGCCACCTGAACATAATAAACCCAGGCAGGCAGGGGAAGTTAACCCCATCCCTGCCAATTTAAAAGGGCAGAGCTTTGCTCTGCCACACACACAGTACAGTACAGTCTCAATGCTGTGACACACAGTACAGTATCAGTGCTGTGACACACATTACAGTACAGTTTCAGTG